>NC_088867.1:24794500-24974061 GCF_032884065.1 Artemia franciscana | reverse complement strand
TCTTGCTGTTCTTGTAATTCCTCGGCACGCCTTCTTTTTTCACTTTCTCTTTTAGCAGCAAGTCTGCTTCCGCGTTGCTCTGGTAGTTCCTCGGCACTCTTTCTGTTCTTTTTTTCTCTATCAGCCTCAAGCCTGTTTCCTTGCTGTTCTTTTGATTCCTCGGCACGCTTTCTGTTCTTTCTTTCTCTATCAGCCTCAAGCCTGTTTCCTTGCTGTTCTTTTGATTCCTCGGCACGCTTTCTGTTCTTTCTTTCTCTATCAGCCTCAAGCCTGTTTCCTTGCTGTTCTTTTGATTCCTCGGCACGCTTTCTTTTCTGACTTTCTCTATCAGCAGCAAGTTTTTTGGCATAGACTCTTTGAGCATCTTCATCGGCTTTTGCCATGGTAAGTTCATCAGTCATTGTAAACTTAAACATTAATAGATTTCTACGTGAACATATGTCTTAAATATCTTGAATGACGTAACCGTCAAAGCAAAAATGACGACAACTAATTTCATGACGTCAGTCAACACAGAAACATGACGTCACCTGATCCACAGACAGACACACAGACAGACAACTTATTTTTATATATATATAGATATATATATATATATATATATATATATATATATATATATATATATATATATATATATATATATATATATATATATATATATATACTAACTGTTGTATATATATATATATATATATATATATATATATATATATATATATATATATATATATATATATATACTAGCTGTTGGGGTGGCGCTTCGCGCCACCCCAACACCTAGTTGGTGGGGGCGCTTCGCGCCCCCCCCAAGCCCCCCCGCGCGCGTAAGTCGTTACGCGCCATAATAGTTACGCGCCATTGTAGTTGTGTCCCTATGTCCCACCTGTGAATATAGATATATATATATATATATATATATATATATATATATATATATATATATATATATATATATATATATATATATATATATACATCCCCCTGTTTCCCCCGGTGTCCCCGTTGTAGTTGTGTCCCTGTGTCCCGGTCGTCATTTATATTCCCTGTGTCCCGGTCGTCATTTGTATCCCGGTGTCCCGGTCTGTATATACATTCGTTTTTTAGTTTTGTTTTTCTCCTTTATTTTTTTCCTTTTTTTTCTTTTTTAGCTTATTTAGATTTTTAGATTTTTTAGTTTTTTTATTAGTTTTTATTTTTTTTTTCTTTTTAGTTTTTTTGTCCCGGTCGTCATTTATATCCCCCTGTTTCCCCCGGTGTCCCCGTTGTAGTTGTGTCCCTGTGTCCCGGTCGTCATTTATATTCCCTGTGTCCCGGTCGTCATTTGTATCCCGGTGTATTTTTTTTTATTAGTTTTTAGTTTTTTTTGTAGTTTTTGCCTTTTTTTAGTTTTTTCAGTTTTGACGTCACCTGATCCAGTTTTTTCAGGTGACGTCACCTGATCCACGATCCACAGATCCACAGACAACTTATTTTTATATATATAGATAGTTTTTTTTTTTTTACTTATGCCCTGGTCGTCATTTATACTCCCTGTGTCCCGGTGCTTTGTTGATTGCTAATCGAACATTCCTTTTGTCCTGGTCGCTTTCTCTTTGAGTTTCGTCATTTATTTTTTTCTTTTTTAGTTCTTTTAGTTTTTACCTTTTTTAGTTTTTTTTAGTTTTTTAGATGAAAATTTTTTTTAGTTTTTTCCTTTTTTTCTTTTTAGTTTTTTATTGGTTTTTACCTTTATTTTAGCTTATTTTTCAGTTTTTTCCTTTTTTTTAGTTTTTTTTATTTTTTATTTTTTTTAGTTTTTTACCTTTTTTTAGTTTTTTTAGTTTTTTAGTTTTTTAGCTTTTTTACTTTTTTTTATTAGTTTTTAGTTTTTTTTTGTAGTGTTTGCCTTTTTTTAGTTTTTTCAGTTTTTTTTTAGTTTTTTATTGGTTTTTACCTTTATTTTAGCTTATTTTTCAGTTTTTTCCTTTTTTTTTAGTTTTTAGTTTTTTTAGTTTTTTATCTTTTTTTTAGTTTTTTTAGTTTTTTTAGTTTTTTAGCTTTTTTATTTTTTTTTATTAGTTTTTAGTTTTTTTTCTAGTTTTTGCCTTTTTTTAGTTTTTTTAGTTTTTTAGCTTTTTTATTAGTTTTTAGTTTTTTTTGTAGTTTTTGCCTTTTTTTAGTTTTTTTAGTTTTTTAGCTTTTTTATTTTTTTTATTAGTTTTTAGTTTTTTTGTAGTTTTTGCCTTTTTTAGTTTTTTCAGTTTTGACGTCACCTGATCCAGTTTTTTCAGGTGACGTCACCTGACCCATCCATCCATCCATCCACAGACAGACAACTTATTTTTATATATATAGATATATATATATATATATATATATATATATATATATATATATATATATATATATATATATATATATATATATATATATATATATATATATATATATATATATATATATATATATATATATATATATATATATATATATATATATATATATATATATATATATATATATGGCGCTTCGCGCCACCCCAACACCTAATTGGTGGGGGCACTTCGCGCTCCCCCGAAGCCCCCCGCGCGCGTAAGTCGTTACGCGCCATATTAGTTACGCGCCATTGTAGTTGTGTCCCTATGTCCCACCTGCGAATATATATATATATATATATATATATATATATATATATATATATATATATATATATATATATATATATATAAATAATAACAAACAAACATAGAAGTTCGTTACGTAAGTTAATTCGTTATGTATGCATGTTTATTACTAACAGAAACGTTCGTACAAAAAATTAAAAAAAATCTAGTTGCAATTTCAAGTAACCAAAAATTGGAGGGCAACTAGACCTCCTCTCCCCTCACTTTCTTTCTATCAAAATCGTCCGATTAAAACTACGAGAACACCATTTAGCAAAATAAAAAAATGATATGCGATTTATTTTTAATTATTCATGTGCGGTGAGCCAAAATCAAAACATGCATTCATTCAAAAACGTTCAGAAATTAAATAAAAAAAACAAGGTCGTTGCGGAGGGGACAAACCCTTTTATATATGGAATAATTTATGCTCGTTTTAAGTTTTAATGCCGCTCCTTACTTGCATTTAAAAACTGTTTTTTTTTTTTAAATTTAATTTGAGAAAATAACGACACAAGCAACAAAATTCATAAAGATGCACCATCACGTATATTTTTTAGAAACATATTTTAATTTTCGGGTAGCGTTCCCTTTCCTTTGTGTTTTCAAGATACCGGTCGTTACTTTCAATATAACCAAGTAATAACAGCATCCTACCTTTCAATCCAGTGTGTTCTACAGTAGTTTAGAGGCTTTTGTTATTTACTTGTGACAGAACAAAGAAGAAGTTGAGATTCAGTTTTTATCGGGGAAGAGGAAGTAAAAGCAAGAGCAAACTATTTCTTCCATATACCTTATATTTAAAATAAACCCAGTTTGAATGACTAAACTAGGACAAAACTAGAACAATTAAAACCGTAAAGCATTTAAATTTAATGCTTTCTATCTCTGTCGGGGGGGGGGGAGGGGAGGTAGTAATTCAAACTTCTTGAAATTAGGTGTAATTCAGACGAAAAGCCCGAAGTTACACTGCATCCGAGAAAAAAAGGATCAGCTGCCACAAAAGCTCAAAAAATCCAAAATTTTTATTCGATTTCGATACCAATTTCAAATTCCGGTAGTGAAGGTTAAAAATAAGTTATTAACAATTTTCTGGAAAGGTAAAATGTGAACCTGGTTAACGTTGCCTTTTCGTAGTTTCACCAAATTGGTCTGATTTCTACCAAATTAGATAAAATAAACAATTTTTTTTACTGAAAGTAAGGAGCGACATTAAAACTTAAAACAATCAGAAATTACACCTTATATGAAAGGGGCTGCTCCCTCCTCAACACCCCGCTCTTTACGCTAAAGTTTGACTCTTCTTCTCAACCCTACTTTTTAAAACAGTAAAAAACTTTAGCGTAAAGAGCGAGGCGCTGAGGAAGGAACAGCCCCTTTCATATACGGAGTAATATCTGTTCGTTTTAAGTTTTAGTGTCGCTCCCTACTTTCAGTTACAAACACTTTTTTTTATTTAGTTTCTGAACGTTTTTGAATTAATGCATGTTTTGATTTTGGCTCTCTGCACATGAATAATTAAAACCAAATTTGAAAATTAATTTATTTTTCGGCTAAATGGCTTTCTCATAGTTTTGATCGGACGATTTTGAAAAAAAAAGAGCAGGGGAGTAGGCCTAGTTACCCTTCAATTTTATGGTTACCTAAAAAGGCAACTAGGACTTTTATTTCTTTTTTACGAGAGTTTTTATTAGTAAAAATATACGTAACCTAAGTAGCGAACAACTATATTCGCATGGTTCACCCCGTCTTCATTATCTCGCTCTTTACAATAAAGCTTAAATTTTGTCCCATTCCTTAAGAATTACTCCAGAATCACAAAGGCAGTAGAATATATTGTTGAAATTATCAAAATTACTTTAGCGGCAAGAGCGAGTTATTAGGAGGAAGTGAACCCCACATATGCGTAATAATTTCAGTTTTTTTAAAGTTTTAATCTGCTCCTTACTTTCAGTCAAAAAACCTTGCTTCATGGAAATTCTCTTCCCCCATAACAAATTCCTTCGAAGAAAGTTCCCCCTGGATAAGCCCCTCCACTCAGCCCCTCTCCCTCCAACAAAAAAAAATCCCTTAACAGCGTCTGTACACTTCCCAATGACCATTACTATATACAAACACTGGTCAAAGTTTGTAACTTGCAACCGCTCCCACGGGGACTCTGGGGGAGTAAATCGTCCCCAAAGTCATAGTTATTAGGTTTTTTGATAATTCCAAACAAAATGGTTATCTCAGAATTTTGATCCGGTTACTTTGGGAAAAAGATGAGCGTGGAAGGGGGCCTAGGTGCCCTCCAAGTTTTTTGGTCACTTAAAAAGGGCACTAGAGCTTTTAATTTCCGATAGAATGACCCCTCTCGTGACCTTCTAGAACCACTGGGTCGATACGATCACCCCTGGGATAAAAAACAACAAATAAATAAACACACATCTGTGATCTGTCTTGTGGCAAAAAATACAAAATTCCACATTTTTGTAGATAGGAGCTTTAAACTTATACTGTAGGATTCTTTGATACGGTGAATCTGATTTTCGTTAAGATTCTATGAATTTAAAGGGGTGTTTCCCCCTGTTTTCTAAAAGAAGGCAAAATTCTCAGGCTTGTAACTTTTGATGGGTAAGACTAAACTCGATGAAACTCTTATATTTAAAATCAGCACTAAAATTTGATTCTTTTTGATGTAACTATTGGTATCAAAATTCCGTTTATTAGAGTTTCGGTTACTTTTGAGCCGGGTCGCTCCTTACTACAATTTGTAACCACAAACTGTTTGAAAGATATCAATGAATATATTCACTGTTATCCTAGCTAAATTATATTGAGGATTTGAAATTTAACTCTTTAAAACCTAACTTTTGTTCAAATATAGAAGATTTAAAAGTAATGGTATAGCTTTAAAAAAAAACCCAATAAATTAAAAGATGTATGGGACCAATGCAGTTTTGATTACGTATTTAACAAATTTATAACAGAAGAACATCTTATGAAACTTTATTCTCGTCCTTTCAAAGCAAACCGATAACGATCAGTTTGGGAAATGGAAACCGAATTTGATTGCTTTCAAATGTAGATTACGTTTATAAATTAGATGAGATGGGCAGCAATTTAATTTTTGGGGACATAGAGCTGATTTTAGGGGACGGCGGTCCACAGCCAGCTAACCCAGATTTTTCTTATTAGAAGGAGTTTCAAATCTGCTAAAAATACCCCAAGCGACATATCGTTAAAATCAGAATAAAAGACATGTCTGTTGAAGCTCTTTAAACTCCGAGAACACGTACTACATAATAAGACACGTAAATCAAACAGTTCGTGGTAACGAACTGTAGCAAGCAATGACCCGACTCAATAGTAACTGAAACTCTAAAAAAGGAATTTTGACACCAATAGTTAAATCATAAGAGTCAAATTTCAATGTGGCTTTAAACATATAAGCTTCATCAAGTTTAGTCTAACCCATCAAAAGTTACCAGCCTGAGAAAATGTGCCTTATTTTAGGAAACAGGGGGGGGAACACCCCTAAAAGTAAAAGAGTCTTAACGAAAATCACACTATCAGATTCAGCGTATCAGAAAACCCTACTGTAAAAGTTTCAAGCTCCTATCTACAAAAATGTGGAATTTTGTATTTTTTTTTTGCCAGAAGACAGATTTTTTTCCCCCCAAGGGTGATGGTGTCAACCCAGTCGTCCTAAGATGTCGTAAGAGGGCTCATTATAACAGAAATTAAAAGTTCTAGTTCTCTTTTTAAGTAGAAAAATTGGAGGGCACCTAGACCCCCTCCCACGCACATTTTCCCCCCAAAGTCACAAGTTCAAAATTTTGAGATAGCCATTCTGTTCAGCTTAGCTGAAAACCTAATCCCTGTGTCCTTGGGGACGACTTAATCTCCCACAGTCCCCGGAGGAGGGGCTGCAATTTACAAACTTTGACCATTGTTTCCATATAGTAATGGTTGTTACGAAATGTACAGACGTTTTAAGGGGGACTTTTTCGTGTTGAGGGGGGTTGGGTCGGGAGTAGGTGTGTACGTGGGATGATCTTTCCATGGAGGTATTCATCATGAGGGAAGAGAATTTCCATGGAAGGGGCGCAGGATTTTCTAGCGTTATTGAAAAAAAAAAAAACAATGAGAAAATATATAATTTTTTTCCCTGGAGGTAATGAGTGACATTACAACTTATAAAGAGCATGAGAATAACGTATATAAGGGGTTTTGTCTCCTCCACAATACCTTACTCTTTACACTAAAGTATATATGCTAAAGTATATTTCAACTTTCTATTCTATGGTCTTTGTGATTCAGGGTCATTGTTAAAGATTTGGGATAAAATTCAAGCTTTAGTGTAAAGAGTGACGCATTGACGAGGGGGCAAACCTTCTCATATACGTAATAATAACACATAAACATAGAAGTTCGTTACGTAAGTTAATTCGACATGTATGCATGTTTATTACTAACAAAAACGTTCGTAAAAAAAAAAAAAAAAATCTAGTTGCAATTTCAAGTAACCAAAAATTGGAGGGCAACTATATCTCCTCTCCCCTCACTTTCTTTCAATCAAAATCGTCCGATTAAAACTACGAGAACGCCATTTAGAAAAATAAAAAATTGATATGCGATTTTTTTTAATTATTCATGTGCGGTGAGCCAAAATCAAAACATGCATTCATTCAAAAACGTTCAGAAATTAAATAAAAAAAACAAGGTCGTTGCGGAGGGGACAAACCCTTTTATATATGGAATAATTTATGCTCATTTTAAGTTTTAATGCCGCTCCTTACTTGTGTTTAAAAACTGTTTTTTTTTTAATTTAATTTGAGAAAAGAACGACACAAGCAACAAAATTCATAAAGATGCAACATCACGTATATTTTTTAGAAACATATTTTAATTTTCAGCAAAGGGTAGCGTTCCCTTTCCTTCAAAGGCTTTTGTTATTTACTTGTGACAGAACAAAGAAGAAGTTCAGACTTAGTTTTTATCGGGGAAGAGGAAGTAAAAGCAAGAGCCAACTATTTCTTCCATATACCTTATATTTAAAATAAACCCAGTTTGAATGACTAAACTAGGACAAAACTAGAACAATTAAAACCGTAAAGCATTTAAATTTAATGCTTTCTATCTCTGTCTGGGGGGGGGATAGTAATTCAAACTTCTTGAAATTAGGTGTAATTCAGACGAAAAGCCCGAAGTTACACTGCATCCGAGAAAAAAAAGATCAGCTGCCACAAAATCTCATAAAATCCAAAATTTTTATTCGATTTCGATACCAATCCCAAATTCCGGCAGTGAAGGTTAAAAATAAGTTATCAACAATTTTCTGGAAAGGTAAAATGTGAAGCTGGTTAATGTTGCCTTTTCGTAGTTTCACCAAATTGGTCTGATTTCTACCAAAAAAGCAAAATCTGTTCCTTTTTTTTAGTTACACTGCATCCAAGAAAAAAAGGATCAGCTGCCACAAAATCTCACAAATCCAAAATTTTTATTCGATTTCGATACCAATCCCAAATTCCGGCAGTGAAGGTTAAAAATAAGTTATCAACAATTTTCTGGAAAGGTAAAATGTGAAGCTGGTTAATGTTGCCTTTTCGTAGTTTCACCAAATTGGTCTGATTTCTACCAAAAAAGCAAAATCTGTTTCTTTTTTTTAGTTACACTGCATCCAAGAAAAAAAAGGATCAGCTGCCACAAAATCTCACAAATCCAAAATTTTTATTCGATTTCGATACCAATCCCAAATTCCGGCAGTGAAGGTTAAAAATAAGTTATCAACAATTTTCTGGAAAGGTAAAATATGAAGCTGGTTAACGTTGCCTTTTCGTAGTTTCACCAAATTGGTCTGATTTCTACCAAAAAAGCAAAATCTGTTTCATTTTTTTAGTTTCTTAGTTCTTTTTTAGTTTTTTGTTTTTTAGTTTTGGTTTTAGGGAATGCGAGGAGTAAGTACAGCCTCACCCTCGGAGGGCCCTGTCAAGATTGTTGCCTCTATCACTTTTTCCAATTTTTTTTTTTTTTTTTTTTTTTTTTTTTTTTTTTTTTTTTTTTTTTTTTTTTTTTTTTTTTGGCAAGTCGTGTGCCGCTGCAAAGCTTTGGTGGGTTAATGTTTCGCAACATGATTATTGTTACAACTATTTTTAGTTGTAGCACGTGTGGTGGAAACCCTGAGAGATCCAGCGAATTTTTACTTTCTCTTTCAGCCGCAAGCCTGGTTTCATGTTATTCTTGTAGTATATCGACAGGCTTTCCTCTGGTAATTTCTCACTGAAACGCAAGCCTAACCCCCCCCATAAAGCACCATGAATGAAAGGTGCTAATTTTCAACTGCGTAAAACTTGTGGATATACAACATTCTTTGCAGTCCCATTGTCTGTGCATATTAATACTTTTTCCGGTTTATTGACTCTTGAGCATGCAACATATAATTGTTTACGGGAAAAACAATCCGTATTAAGAACTATACCACATTTTTCTAATGATTACCCTTGAGTTTTTTTTTATGGTGATTGCAAGTGCTAATTGAATTGGGAATTGCAATCTTTTAAATTGAAAAGGCAGATCCGTTGGAATCATGGAAATACGAGAAAAAAGAACAGCCTATAACCATGAAATAAGATTATAAAATAAATTATACAAGGCTGTATATTTACATCAACAGTTACTTTAGCATCTAATGCTTCCATCAAGAACAGTATTATAGCTTGAAATACTCTTATTCAACATAATATTTGTTTAAAGTATTAAGAACTATACCACATTTTTCTAATGATTACCCTTGAGTTTTTTTTATGGTGATTGCAAGTGCTAATTGAATTGGGAATTGCAATCTTTTAAATTGAAAAGGCAGATCCGTTGGAATCATGGAAATACGAGAAAAAAGAACAGCCTATAACCATGAAATAAGATTATAAAATAAATTATACAAGGCTGTATATTTACATCAACAGTTACTTTAGCATTTAATGCTTCCATCAAGAATAGCATTATAGCTTGAAATACTCTTATTCAACATAATATTTGTTTACACTATCTATAAAATATATGGTGATGTTCTATACTTAAAAGTTATGACTTTCCAAATTTATTATTAGAAATTAAAAAAATTAAATAGATTAATTCATTATTTCTTTTTTTTAATTCATTTTTTATAGTTATTTTGGAAAAACGAACTTAGAAATGCCGAAATTACTTTAGAAATAGTATTACTTGATTTTTCTGCAAGATTAACATATCAGTCTTAATCGTCTCCATCATCTTTCATCAATATCTGTCTTCAATAAAGGCAGATATAAATTCAGAAAATTCACTGAACAAATCTCCGCAAAACTAAACGTTAACAATCTTTTTTGGGCTAGCAGGCTTCCTACGCTTTTTTCTTCTATTTCGGAGCCACTCATAAAGAAAGGAGCTTACAGTTTAAATTATGGACAACATAACGGCAATTATTTCACAGGAAACTCTTTCGATTCAACGAAAAAATGAATTAATTCCCAATGTTTTACTACCTTAAAGCATGCTTTATGTAGGCACCTGATCATGTGTAAAATTTCAGAAGAAAAAACTGCTAAAAACAGTAAAAAAACAAACCTGACATGTATATACATATAAAAATATATATATTATATATATATTATATATATATATATATATATATATATATATATATATATATATATATATATATATATATATATATATATATATATATATATATATATATATATTCTCTCCTCAAAATCGATTTAAATAGGTCACAAGTTTGAGAAAATTTGTGGAGAGCCTTAATTTTGGAGGAAAATACATATGGCACATATAATATTTATATAAACCAGTATTTTAATGACGTCATCCACTAATATAGAATGCTGCATTTATATTATACTAGCTGTTGGGGTGGCGCTTCGCGCCACCCCAACACCTAGTTGGTGGGGGCGCTTCGCGCCCCCCCCCCCAAGCCCCCCCGCGCGCGTAAGTCGTTACGCGCCATATTAGTTACGCGCCATTGTAGTTGTGTCCCTATGTCCCACCTGTGAATATAGATATATATATATATATATATATATATATATATATATATATATATATATATATATATATATATATATATATATATATATATGTTTTAACTACGTAAAACTTGCGAATATACAACATTCTTTGCTGTCCCATTGTCTGTGCATATAAATAGATTGTCAGGTTTACCGACTCTTGAACATGCAACATATAATGGTCCATGGGAAAACAATCCGTATTCAGATCTATACCTCATGATTCTAATGATTGCCCTTGAGCTTTGTTGATGGTGATTGCTAATCGACCATTCCCTGAGTCGCCATCGTCATTTATATATCCCCCTGTTCACCCCGGCGTCCCCTTTGTAGTTATGTCCCTGTGTCCCGGTCGTCATTTATATTCCCTGTGTCCCGGTCGTCATTTGTGTCCCGGTGTTCCAGTCTGTGGTTTCTCTTTGAGTGTCCCGGGCGTCATTTATATTCCTTGTGTCCCGGTGTCCCGGTCGTCATTTATATCCCCCTGTGCCCCCCGGCGTCCCCATTGTAGTTGTGTCCCTGTGTCCCGGTCGTCATTTATATTCCCTGTGTCCCGGTCGTCATTTGTATCCCGGTGTCCCGGTCTGTATATACATTCGTTTTTTAGTTTTGTTTTTCTCCTTTATTTTTTTCCTTTTTTCTTTTTTTTCTTTTTTAGTTTATTTAGATTTTTAGATTTTTTAGTTTTTTTATTAGTTTTTAGTTTTTTTGTAGTTTTTACCCTTTTTTTGGTTTTTTTAGTTTTTTTTTTTTACTTATGTCCTGGTCGTCATTTATACTCCCTGTGTCCCGGTCGTCATTTGTGTCTCGGTGCTTTGTTGATTGCTAATTTATATTATATTTATATTTATATTTGTTATATTTATTAATATTTTTTTAGTTTTCTTTTTCTCTTATTTTTCAGTTTTTTCCTTTTTTTTAGTTTTTTCTTTTTTAGTTTTTAGTTTTTTTTTGTTTTTTACCTTTTTTTAGTTTTTTTAGTTTTTTTAGTTTTTTAGCGTTTTTAGTTTTTTTTTAGTTTTTGCCTTTTTTTAGTTTTTTCAGTTTTTTTTAGTTTTTTACCTTTTTTTAGTTTTTTTTTAGTTTTTTAGCTTTTTTAGTTTTTTTTCTTTTTAGTTTTTTTTGTAGTTTTTACCTTTTTTAGTTTTTTTTCTTCTTTTGTATTAGTGTGAAATAATTCAGACGTCATATGCGGACAAACACGACGTCACTCGACAGACAGACAGACAGACATAACGCACAAACAACTTATTTTTATATATATTTATTCATATTTTTTTAGTTTTCTTTTTCTCTTTTATTTTTCAGTTTTTACCTTTTTTTAGTTTTTTTTAGTTTTTTTAGTTTTTTAGCTTTTTTAGTTTTTTTATTAGTTTTTATTTTTTTTGTAGTTTTTGCCTTTTTTTATTTTTTTCAGTTTTTTTTTAGTTATTAGATTTTTACCTTTTTTTAGTTTTTTTTAGTTTTTTAGCTTTTTTAGTTTTTTTTTCTTTTTAGTTTTTTTTGTAGTTTTTACCTTTTTTAGTTTTTTTCTTCTTTTGTAAGTTTTGTTTTTCTCCTTTATTTTTTTCCTTTTTTCTTTTTTTTCTTTTTTAGTTTATTTAGATTTTTAGATTTTTTAGTTTTTTTATTATTTTTTAGTTCTTTTGTAGTTTTTACCATTTTTTTAGTTTTTTTAGTTTTTTTTTTTTACTTATGTCCTGGTCGTCATTTATACTCCCTGTGTCCCGGTCGTCATTTGTGTCTCGGTGCTTTGTTGATTGCTAATTTATATTATATTTATATTTATATTTTTTATATTTATTAATATTTTTTTAGTTTTCTTTTTCTCTTATTTTTCAGTTTTTTCCTTTTTTTTAGTTTTTTCTTTTTTAGTTTTTAGTTTTTTTTTGTTTTTTACCTTTTTTTAGTTTTTTTAGTTTTTTTAGTTTTTTAGCTTTTTTAGTTTTTTTATTAGTTTTTAGTTTTTTTTTAGTTTTTGCCTTTTTTTAGTTTTTTCAGTTTTTTTTTAGTTTTTAGTTTTTTACCTTTTTTTAGTTTTTTTTTAGTTTTTTAGCTTTTTTAGTTTTTTTTCTTTTTAGTTTTTTTTGTAGTTTTTACCTTTTTTAGTTTTTTTTCTTCTTTTGTATTAGTGTGAAATAATTCAGACGTCATATGCGGACAAACACGACGTCACTCGACAGACAGACAGACAGACATAACCCACAAACAACTTATTTTTATATATATTTATTCATATTTTTTTTAGTTTTCTTTTTCTCTTTTATTTTTCAGTTTTTTCCTTTTTTTTAGTTTTTTTCTTTTTTAGTTTTTAGTTTTTTTTAGTTTTTTACCTTTTTTAGTTTTTTTAGTTTTTTTAGTTTTTTAGCTTTTTTAGTTTTTTTATTAGTTTTTATTTTTTTTGTAGTTTTTGCCTTTTTTTATTTTTTTCAGTTTTTTTTAGTTATTAGATTTTTACCTTTTTTTAGTTTTTTTTTAGTTTTTTAGCTTTTTTAGTTTTTTTCTTTTTAGTTTTTTTTTGTAGTTTTTACCTTTTTTAGTTTTTTTCTTCTTTTGTATTAGTGTGAAATAATTCAGACGTCATATGCGAACAAACATGACGTCACCTGATCCATCCACAGATCCACACACAGACAACTTATTTTTATATATATACTAGCTGTTGGGGTGGCGCTTCGCGCCACCCCAACACCTAGTTGGTGGGGGCGCTTCGCGCCCCCCCAAGCCCCCCCGCGCGCGTAAGTCGTTACGCGCCATAATAGTTACGCGCCATTGTAGTTGTGTCCCTATGTCCCACCTGTGAATATAGATAGATATATATATATGGTTTTAACTACGTAAAACTTGCGAATATACAACATTCTTTGCTGTCCCATTGTCTTTGCATATAAATAGATTGTCAGGTTTACCGACTCTTGAACATGCAACATATAATGGTCCATGGGAAAACAATCTGTATTCAGATCTATACCTCATGATTCTAATGATTGCCCTTGAGCTTTGTTGATGGTGATTGCTAATCGACCATTCCCTGTCCCGGTGTCCCGGTCGTCATTTACATCCCCCTGTTTCCCCCGGTGTCCCCGTTGTAGTTGTGTCCCTGTGTCCCGGTCGTCATTTATATTCCCTGTGTCCCGGGTCCCGGTCGTCATTTGTATCCCGGTGTCCCGGTCTGTATATACATTCGTTTTTTAGTTTTGTTTTTCTCCTTTATTTTTTTCCTTTTTTTTTCTTTTTTAGCTTATTTAGATTTTTAGATTTTTTAGTTTTTTTATTAGTTTTTAGTTTTTTTTTCTTTTTAGTTTTTTTGTCCCGGTCGTCATTTATATCCCCCTGTTTCCCCCGGTGTCCCCGTTGTAGTTGTGTCCCTGTGTCCCGGTCGTCATTTATATTCCCTGTGTCCCGGTCGTCATTTGTATCCCGGTGTACCGGAGTTGTGTCCCTGTGTCCCGGTCGTCATTTATATTCCCTGTGTCCCGGGTCCCGGTCGTCATTTGTATCCCGGTGTCCCGGTCTGTATATACATTCGTTTTTTAGTTTTGTTTTTCTCCTTTATTTTTTTCCTTTTTTTTTCTTTTTTAGCTTATTTAGATTTTTAGATTTTTTAGTTTTTTTATTAGTTTTTAGTTTTTTTTTCTTTTTAGTTTTTTTGTCCCGGTCGTCATTTATATCCCCCTGTTTCCCCCGGGTCGTCATTTATACTCCCTGTGTCCCGGTGCTTTGTTGATTGCTAATCGAACATTCCTTTTGTCCTGGTCGCTTTCTCTTTGAGTGTCGTCATTTATTTTTTTCTTTTTTAGTTCTTTTAGTTTTTACCTTTTTTAGTTTTTTTTAGTTTTTAGTTTTTTTAGTTTTTTACCTTTTTTTAGTTTTTTTAGTTTTTTTTAGTTTTTTAGCTTTTTTATTTTTTTTATTAGTTTTTAGTTTTTTTGTAGTTTTTGCCTTTTTTTTAGTTTTTTTAGTTTTTTAGCTTTTTTATTAGTTTTTAGTTTTTTTTGTAGTTTTTGCCTTTTTTTAGTTTTTTTAGTTTTTTAGCTTTTTTATTTTTTTATTAGTTTTTAGTTTTTTTTGTAGTTTTTGCCTTTTTTTTCTCTTTGAGTGTCGTCATTTATTAGTTTTTTCATTTTTTTTTTTAGTTTTTTATTGGTTTTTACCTTTATTTTAGCTTATTTTTCAGTTTTTTCCTTTTTTTTAGTTTTTTTTATTTTTTATTTTTTTTTAGTTTTTTACCTTTTTTTAGTTTTTTTAGTTTTTTAGCTTTTTTACTTTTTTTATTAGTTTTTAGTTTTTTTTGTAGTTTTTGCCTTTTTTTAGTTTTTTCAGTTTTTTTTTTAGTTTTTTATTGGTTTTTACCTTTATAGTTTTTTTAGTTTTTTAGCTTTTTTATTTTTTTTATTAGTTTTTAGTTTTTTTTTGTAGTTTTTGCCTTTTTTTAGTTTTTTCAGTTTTGACGTCACCTGATCCAGTTTTTTCAGGTGACGTCACCTGACACATCCATCCATCCATCCACAGACAACTTATTTTTATATATATACATGTAAATGACGTCACATGAAAATTCACATCATAGGCTTTTTTAATGACGTCATTCATAGCATAAAAACAAGCATTATCTAGGAAGATCCATCAATCTCTTTTCGACAAGCAAGTAGCTATATTAGTATACAAGTAACAAGTACAAGTACATTATACCTTTAGTGATATGGATCTAAGTTTTGGAAACTTCGGCCCTGACTCAGATTCACAGCATATGACTGAAGTGACCGACTTTACAATCCAAGAAGACATACAACTGGAAAAAACCTATGAATGTGAAGCTTGCAAAAAGAAATTTTCTATCAAGAACGATTTGACTAGGCATATGAGAGCCCACACTGGTGAAAAACCATATGAATGTGGAACATGTAAAAAGAAATTCGGTTCGTTAGTGTCTTTAAACGAGCATATGAGAATGCACACTGGTGAAAAACTACATGAATGTGAAGTTTGCAAGAAGAAATTCCCTTCAAAGTACAGATTGGCTAGGCATATGAGGTCTCATAGTGGAGAAAAACCCTATGAATGTGAAGTATGCGAAAAAAAAATTTCTACCAAGTGCAATTTGGCTATACATATGAGGACCCACGCTGGTGAAAAACTACATGAATGTGACGTTTGCGAAAAGAAATTTCCTTGGAAGTATAGATTCGCCAGGCATATGAGAACCCACACTGGTGAAAAACTTAATGAATGTGAAACATGTATAAAGAAATTCAGTTGGTTACTGTCTTTAAACGAGCATATGAGAATGCACACTGGTGAAAAACTACATGAATGTGAAGTTTGCAAGAAGAAATTCCCTTCAAAGTACGGATTGACTAGGCATATGAAGTCTCATAATGGAGAAAAACAATATGAATGTGAAGTATGCGAAAAAAAATTTTCTACGAATGACAATTTGGCTATACATATGAGGACCCACACTGGTGAAAACCAACATGAATGTGACGTTTGCGAAAAGAAATTTCCTTGGAAGTATATATTGGCCATGCATATGAGAACCCACACTGGTGAGAAACTTTATGAATGTGAAACATGTAAAAAGAAATTCGGTTGGTTCATGTCTTTAAACGAGCATATGAGAATGCACACTGGTGAAAAACTACATGAATGTGAAGTTTGCAAGAAGAAATTCCCTTCAAAGTACGGATTGGCTAGGCATATGAGGTCTCATAATGGAGAAAAACCCTATGAATGTGAAGTATGCGAAAAAAAATATTCTACCAAGTCCAATTTGGCTATACATTTGAGGACCCACACTGGTGAAAAACCATACGAATGTAATATGTGCAAAAAGAACATTTCTTCGAAGTTTAGTTTGGGTCAGCACATGAGAACGCACAATGGAGAAAAACCCTATGAATGTGAAGCATGCAAAAAGGAATTTTCTCGCAAGAGCAGTTTGACTAGGCATATGAAAACGCACGCTGGTGAAAAACTATAGGAATGTGAAGAATTCAAAAGTGATACTGGGTGTCAGTCCTACTTGTTTTGTGGTGATTTCTGATTTTTTTTCAAAATTCAATTTATTCATTTAAATTTTTGTCGGTTTTAAGTTTCAATTAAATTTCATAATTTAAACTTCACTCGTCTTTGGTTTAAATATCACTCCGCTTTTATTATACATTTTTTATATAATTACTCAATAGCATCTACGAGGCCGAAAAATACGCTTAACTTTGACAAAGAGGATGACAACCCCCCCCCCTAAAAGAAATCAAGTGATCTTATCACTGACTACTATTCTGCTTAGTAAAGGACGAACCCCGACACACATTCCCTATAATTAAAAGTAGGAACATTTTGTACTTGTTTAGGAAGCAATAGGCGTTTTTCAAAAATAAAAGGTTATGCAATCGATTACGCAAGCCAAATAAATGAATTTCTTATATATATTTGACAATTAACAGAAATGTAGTTAGTTTAACTGTTTTATTGTTTTACAAATTGTTATTCAGGTTGATTATATATATATATATATATATATATATATATATATATATATATATACATATAAATATATATATATATATACATATATATATATATATATATATATATATATATATATATATATATATATATATATATATATATATATACATGTTTTTAACTACGTAAAACTTGCGAATATACAACATTCTTTGCTGTCCCATTGTCTGTGCATATAAACAGATTGTCAGGTTTACCGACTCTTGAACATGCAACATATAATGGTCCATGGGAAAACAATCCGTATTCAGATCTATACCTCATGATTCTAATGATTGCCCTTGAGCTTTGTTGATGGTGATTGCTAATCGACGATTCCCTGTGTTGCCGTCATCATTTATATATCCCCCTGTGCCCCCCGGCGTCCCCGTTGTAGTTGTGTCCCTGTGTCCCGGTCGTCATTTATATTCCCTGTGTCCCGGTCGTCATTTGTGTCCCGGGGTCCCAGTCTGTGATTTCTCTTTGAGGGTTCCGGGTGTCATTTATATTCCTTGTGTCCCGGTGTCCCGGTCGTCATTTGTGTCCCGGTGTCCCGGTCTGTATATACATTCGTTTTTGAATTGGTTTTTTTTTTAGGTTTTAGTTTTTTACCTTTTTTTTAGTTTTTTTAGTTATACCGCATGATTCTAATGATTGCCCTTGAGCTTTGTTGATGGTAATTGCTAATCGAACATTCCCTGTGTCCCCGTCGTCATTTATATATCCCCCTGTGCCCCCCGGCGTCCCCGTTGTAGTTGTGTCCCTGTGTCCCGGTCGTCATTTATATTCCCTGTGTCTCGGTCGTCATTTGTATCCCGGTGTCCCGGTCTGTATATACATTCGTTTTTGAAATGGTATATGATGAAATAAATTTTTGTATTTTTCCCCTTTTTTTCTTTTTAGTTTTTTTTTGGTTTTTACTTTTTTTTAGTTTTTTTAGTTTTTTTTCTTTTTTCTTTTTAGTTTTTTTATTTCTATTTTTTTTAGTTTTGTTTTTCTCCTTGATTTTTCAAGGAAGTTTTTTACTGTTTTAAGAAGTAGAGTTAAGAGAAAGTCAAACTTTAGCGTAAAGAGCGAAGCGCTGAGGAGGGGACAACCCATTTCATATACGGAGTGATTTCTGTTCGTTTTAAGTTTTAATGTCGCTCCTTACTTTCAGTTAAAAAAAAACTAGTTTTTCTTTATTTAATTTCTGAATGTTTTTGAATTAATGCATGTTTGATTATGACTCTCCGCATATAAATTATTAAAATGAAATTTTTATATTAATTCTTTTTTTTGGCTAAATGGTTTTCTCTTAGTTTTGATCAGACGATTTTGAGAAATAAGGGGTGGGGAAGGAAGCCCAGTTGCCCTCCAATTTTTGGTTACTTAAAAAGGCAACTAGAACTTTTAATTTTTAACGAAAGTTTTTATTAGTAAAAAATATACATAACTTAAGAATTAACTTGCGTAACAAACTTTTATATTCTTTTATTTTATTATGTATATGAGGGGGTTTGTCCCCTCGTTAATGCCTCGCTCTTTACACTAAATCTTAAGCTTTGTCCCAATTCTTTCAAGAATGACCCCCTGAATCAGAAAGGCCGTAGAATAAATAGTTGAAATTACTAAAAATACTTTAGCATAAAGATTGAGGTATTTATCTCCTCCTAAATACCTCGCTCCTGATGCTAAAGTATTTTTAGAACCCCTCATATGCGTAACAATCTCTGCTCGTTTTAAGTTTTAATGCTACTCCTTACTTTCAATTGAAAAAACTTTTTCATGTTTATTTTCTTATTGATTTTTTTTATAGTAATGCTAGAAAATCCTGCGCCCTTTTCATTGAATTTCTCTTCCACCATGACATATTCCTCCAAGGAAAGATCCTCCCACAAGGCCCCCTCCCCTCAACCCCACCACCAAGCCAAAAATATCCCCCTGAAAACGTCTGTACACTTCCCAATAACCATTACTATATGTAAACACTGTTCAAAGTTTGTAGCTTGTAGCTTCTTCCCGGGACTTTGAGGGAGTAAGTCATCCCCAAAGACATAGTTATTATGATGTTCGACTATGCGGAACAAAATGGCTATCTCAAAATTTTGATTCGTTGACTTTGGGAAACAAATGAGTGTGGGAGGGGGCCTAGGTACCCTCCCAATTTTTTTGGTCACTTAAAAAGGGCACTAGAACTTTTCATTTCTGTTAGAATGATCCCTCTTGCGACATTCTAGAACCACTTGGTCGATATGATGACCCCTGGGAAAAAAATAAAAATAAATAAAAACGCACCCGTGATCTGTCTTCTGGCAAAAAATACGAAATTCGACATTTTTGTAGATAAGAGCTTGAAATTTTTGCTAGAGGGTTCTTTGATACGCTGAATGCCATGATGTGATTTTGTTAAGATTCTATGCCTTTTAGGGGGTGTTTTCCCCTACTTTCCAAAATACGGCAAATTTTCTCAGGCTCGTAACTTTTGATGACAAAGACTAAAGTTGATGAAACTTATATATTTAAAATCAGCATGAAAATCATTTTCTTTTGATGTATCTTTTAGCATCAATATTCCGATTTTTAGAATTTCGTTTACTATTGAGCCGGGTTGCTCCTTACTACAGTTCGTTACCACGAACTGTTTGATCAAGTTTCATTGAGATTCAATCACCCACTCGTAAGATAAAAATACCTCAATTTTCATGTTTTCTAAGAATTCCGATGTTACAAATACCTCTTTTTTCTTATTTTTCGAATTACTCCCAACACCCTCCCCCCCACTCCACCAAAGAGAGCGGATCCGGTAAGGTTATGTCAGTCACGTATCTTGGACATGTTTTTATTCTTGTTTTTATTCATGTTTTTATTCTGGACATGTCTGTAAATTTTATTGCAATTTATGCTCCTTGATTTATTTTGAAGATGAACAATTAAAATATCCTTTAATTCTAGAAAGTTAAAGGAACAAGATAAAAGAAAAACTATTATTTTCTTTGTCTTTTTTTTCCAAATAATGTTCTGATTCTGAAGGACTTTTTATGCGCCGTATCGCTATTGCATAGACACAAAAATTTGTATGTAGCCTTTGGCTCTATCCAAAGTAGGCGGACATATAACCCTTAATATATCTGATTACAAATTTCGGAAGTAGATACGAGCGAGATTGCATATGCTGAAGAAGAAAGTATTTTTAAATTACTTAATTATCTAAAAAATGCAATTAAAGATCAAAGAATATCTGGTGGTAAAAGAACTGCCTCACAAATGTGCGACAGGATAGGTTCTATTTACTCCAGTTTACTGGAAGAAAATTCCACATTGCTCAGAAAAGAAAATGATAGACTTACAGAGATCTTGAATTTACAACAAGAAATAATTGCTCTAAAATCCAAGCCGTCTCCTTTTTCGTTCTCTTCCGCTCCCAGTCATTCTACTCCCACCTATGCCAGCAAAGTGAAAGGCCCAGGAAAACATACTGTGATCCTCGAACCTATCGAATTCCCCCTAAGTCAGAGTACTGTTAATAAGAAGATCGCCCAGAACGAGTTAAAAAAAATAGTTCAAGATTTGGGCAGAAAGACAATTGATCACGTTAAAAAATTATCTGTCAAAAATGTTACTTCTGGAAGAAATGGAAAAATAATTTTGGAACTGCCATCTCAAGAAGATGCACAAAATGCAGTCACAGTTTTTAGTGAAAAATCAGATTTGACAAATTATACCCCTAAACACTCTACCAAAAAAAAAAATCCTAGAATGATTGTTAAAAACATCCCTAGGACAAATGAAAAAGAACACCTACGAGAATCCCTATTGAATCAGAATTTAGATGTGTCAGAACTAGCAGTTAAAGGAGAAGTATTCAAAATAGTGACAATTATTCACAAAGGAGAAAATAAAACCCATGTTGTTGTTGAAGTCTCCCCAAAGATGCGTAAATGTATTAAAGACCACCGTGGTCTGAAATTAGGGTTCATGTTGCACGAGTGTGAAGATTATATCTACTTATTAAGATGCAACAAATGTTGTTTGTACGGTCACAAAAGCAGTGATTGCAACGGAGTTATCCTTTGTCCGTATTGCTCTGGAGAACATGAATATATGTCATGCACATCTTCTCGACCCTCCTGAAGTTTGACTCTTTGCCACAATTCTGCTTTTTAAAACAATTAAAAGCTTTAGCGTAAAGAGCGAGGGATTGCGGAGGGGACAACCCATTTCATATACGGAGTAATTTCTGTTCGTTTTAAGCTTTAATGTCGCTCCTTACTTTCAGCTAAAAAAATTAGTTTTTTTTATTTAATTTAACTTATAGTGATAGGATTTATAAAAGAATTTTTGTGTGCGTGCCTTATTTCATCTTCCATTGCAACCAATTACGATTTCCGGTATTTGCAGTTTTCTCTGATCTGGTATGTGACACAATCATGCATCCAACTGCAAAATTTCCTGAGAAATTATCTCACTTCGAATAAATCAAAGACCAAATAGCCTGAAATTTAATTTTGTTGCATAGCAGGTTGAAGAGGAAGTGTTTTTTTTTCCTTTGAATGTCTATCAATGTCAAAGAACAAAACGAAGAATTTTTTTTCTAAGAAAAGACGAAAAAATATATTTTTAGACTCCCTGGCATCCAAATAAAAATGAAGAAAGGGAAAATACATTTTTTTTTCAAGAAGCTACGCATCAAGTTTGTGTTTCTCAAATACAATTTTTTTTTAAATACGATTAATCCGTTCACATTGTTAGTTATTTACCTAATCCTCAGCAAAAAGAAATGAAGTTTGAAGTCTCTAAATTTAGTGGAAATTTCCTTAACCAGTTCTAAGACTACCAAGGCAACTAAAAGTGGGAGGGGCTTAAGAGCTTACCCACTGACTTCTCATTACTTGGTGCTCGTCTAAGAACGCTAAGTGTGCCGCATAGTTCCGCTACACTTGGCAGAGTTCCCCCACTCTTGGCACGCACCATATGGTGTACATAATTTCTGAGAGTGAGTGACCCTTCGGTTTTTGTCCAATTTCAAGATTCGCATGCATATACCATGTAGAATGAAAGTATGCCACGCGTGGTGCGAAAAGAGGTAAATCATGTCAGAAGTGGTGGTCGGCGTATCCCCCCCCCTATAAGAAAAGGACTAGAGCTCTCAATTTCTGATCTATTGAGCATCTTACGTAGTTTCTGCGACCATGAGGGGGAGATGTGGATGAGGCAGCCCCCTCGTATACGGAATTAATTTCGCTCATTTTGGGGTTTAATGTTACCCTTTACTTTCATAATAACTGCGTAGACTCGAAATATACCCAGAAATCATAAGGGAGTAGATATCAATTTCACATTTTTGATGAGTTTTTTAAAGCTTCTTATGTAAACACACACACACCACCACCACAACCACCCCCCCCCCGATATGGGATGCTTTGACTTTAAAATGCGCACTTTGAGGTGTTTCTCTCCCTCCCAAACTACAAAACAAGAGAACCCCATTGTAGAATTTAAGTTCAGTTTTAAGTTTTGTAATTTGTCCATTGCTTATAGATAGTATTTGTTATTGAGAAATAAACAGACATTTTTCAAGGAAATTTTCTGTAGGGAGTTTCAGAAGTCTACCGTATGTAATGGAACTAGTGGTAGTTCAAAACACACACCAGGTGGTGGAGATTGGGAGACTCCTCGGTTCAGATGAACACTTAAAACTTATTTTGTTTGACATCTTGTGATAGGATTTCAGACTAAGTATTTGCTACTGCCTTTTTCACCAAACATTCGTAAAAATTCACAATATCCGCTGTTTGCATCAGGCCTTGACCTACCGTTTAGTATAATCATGCATCAAACTGGGAAATCCGCTGAAATAAATTTGAATAGTCTATGAACTAGATTCAATCAAAAACTGGATAGCATGAAACTTTATGCATGTTTGAGTTTTTTTTTTTTTTTAATAAGTCATGACAATCGTCACGCCTACTCTTTTACAAACTGTATTGAACTTTACAGTTCAATATTGAACATTTACGCAAAATAGGCACACCTGGTCTCTTAGATATGTATATCGAATAACCCCCTTGGGGCATAATTAAATGGAGGTCGGACTCAGTAAAACGGTTAGTAAAACTTATCCAGACTTCTGAATAGGGTATAAGATAAGATTCATCACGAAACACGCAGACAATATTACATTTTGCTATTTCCTCAAAAGGCTCTTTGGCCTGTAAAGAAGGGGGGAAATAAACGAGTCACTTACTCAGAAAAGAAAAGAATAAAAATAATCACTTACTCACAGAGAGAAGAGCAAAAAGGAGAAGAAAAGAAAAAATAAATAAAATAAAAACTATAGAAAACAAAACTAAATGGACTAATAGACAGAACAGACTAAATTAATTAAGTAGATCAGTAGATAAAATAAACTTCACTGAAATAATAATAAATATATATACATATACATATATATATATATGTATATATATATACATATAAAAATAGATAAAATAACTTCTAAGAAGCCAAAGAATTATTAATAATTTTTTTTTGAACAAACCGAATGAGTGGCACCTTCGAGCTGATTCGGGCAACTTATTCCATACAATATGATTCGCAATTAAAGGATTAAAATCTGACCTTACACAAGAAGTAAAAGGAACTTGAATATGATTGTTGGTGTTGTGAAGAATATAACTATTCTGATCAGAGGTGAAAGATGGCGGAACACATAGGGGATGGAGGAGGTCACCATGAAGCCGAGAAAAAAGTAAAACATGCACACGAAAGAATATTCAGTGACTTGAGATCAAGTAATGGGATAACTCTTGAACGGTTGGTTTCCTTAATGAGGTTTCTAGCTTTATTTTAAACCTTAAAAAGTGAATTTCACATTTTTAATAATTTTTTTTGAACAAACCGAATGAGTGGCACCTTCGAGCTGATTCGGGCAACTTATTCCATACAATATGATTCGCTATTAAAGGATTAAAATCTGACCTTACACAAGGAGTAAAAGGAACTTGAATATGATTTTTGGTGTTGTGAAGATTATAATTATTCTGATCAGAGGTGAAAGATGGCGGAACACTTAGGGGACGGGGGAGGTCACCATGAAGCTGAGAAAAAGTAAATCATTCACACGAAAGAATATACAGTGACTTAAGATCAAGTAATGGGATAACTCTTGAACGGTTAGTTTCCTTAATCAGGTTTCCAGCTTTATTTTAAACCTTAAAAAATAAATTTCACATTCATAACAAAAAAATAAAAAATGAACCAGCTATTTGAAAAATAGAAGCAACCTTGAAACACATCTTGAAATTTTGAGGGGGGTCATAGGGTCTTATACCTTTTCTCAGGGTAATGTGAATGAACTTTTAAACCTTAAACCGGGAAGATTTGTGATCTCTTCTTTGCAATCAAAAATGACACAACACTTTATTTTAGTGGTGGGTGGCAAATCTCATTTTGATAGAAGTTTCAAATTCAAAACTAAGAAGATGAACCAGCTATTTGAAAAATAGAAGAAACTATGAAACACATCTTGAAACATAGGGTGTCGTACCTTTTCTCAGGATAATAAGAATGAACTTTTAAATCTTATACCGGGAAGATTTGTGATCTCTTCTTTGCAATCAAAAATGACACAATACTTTATTTTAGTGGGGGGGGGGCAAATCTCATTTCGATGGAAGTTTCAAATTCAAAACTAAAAAGATGAACCAGCTATTTGAAAAGTAGAAGAAACTATGAAACACATCTTGAAATTTTGAGGGGAGGGTATATATATATATATATATATATATATATATATATATATATATATATATATATATATATATATATATATATATATATATATATATATATATATATATATATATATATATATACATATATATATAAAACATATATAAAAATTTGGCTTACCGTTTGATATGTAACATAACTCATAAGAGTGATTTTATCTTTCTCAATGCTTCTCTTATATCCAACTTCACTTGTCATCCAAGTTTTAGATGATAACTGAGGTGAAAAATGCATGGTCCTGCTGCAAGTTCCTTATACATTTTACCCAAGGCCTTCCCTATGTAAAGTACTAGGCCTGAAATGTCCAAAATCAACTGGAGTTTCTCCTTATAACGGAAACCCTTTATCTTTCTGTGGAAACCTTTTTCTATAGTTTCTTTAGGGTGACTTTCTTCCAGTTTGGAATTGTTC
Organism: Artemia franciscana; assembly: GCF_032884065.1. NCBI lineage: Eukaryota > Metazoa > Arthropoda > Branchiopoda > Anostraca > Artemiidae > Artemia > Artemia franciscana. The sequence continues at coordinate 24,948,677 of NC_088867.1, read as the reverse complement.
TAGTTTTATCGTGATAATTGTTGGAAAATTTCTATGGTTTTTTCAGTTTTCTCATTAAGATCTGAGATTTTGGGCTGCAGTTGGAATTTTAAGGCAAAACTTGAATGTTAAATTTAAATTTTCAGCCATCTGTGGTTTCGTTTGTAATTATTTAGACTATCTTTTAACTAAAAATGGGTGATAACTGAGGATTTTAAGTGAAACGAATTGAAAATATGCATAATTTTTTTTTGTCTTCTGTAGAGCTGAAGCGATCTCGAACCTCATCCTACGCTTACTCTGGGATATATACGTACTTTCTTCCATTATTCTACTAAAAAAATTTTGATAATAATGTTTTGTTTTATTGTATGTAACTGCTTGTTTTTTACAGAAATTTATCCTGCTTAGACCCTTTAAAAATTGGACCTGATATACCTCTAATCAACCATTTAGGCTGCCTAGGTTTTATCACTAGCTTTTTGAAAGAATCAACAGTCGGGTTTTCACGGACAGCCTTCCTCGGGAGTTCATTCCAAATGGAGGTATAGCGTCTTACAAAGCTATGCAGAGTGTCTGATTGCAGGGAATCCGACCCGTGTTTTTGCCGGTTTGCCGCACTGGCTTAGCAACTGACTGTACATGTAACCACAAAGTGTTTGAAAGACATCAATGAATATATTCACTGTTATCCTAGCTAAATTATATTGAAGATTTGAAATTTAACTCTTTAAAACCTAACTTTTGTTCAAATATAGAAGATTTAAAAGTAATGGTATAGCTTTAAAAAAAACCAAGATGTATGGGACCAATGCAGTTTTGATTACGTATTTAACAAATTTATAATAGAAGAACATTTTATGAAACTTTATTCTCGTCCTTTCAAAGCAAACCGATAACGATCAGTTTGGGAAATGGAAACCGAATTTGATTGCTTTCAAATGTAGATTAAGTTTATGTATTAGATGAGATGCGCAGCAATTTAATTTTTGGGGACATAGAGCTGATTTTAGGGGACGGCGGTCCACAGCCAGCTGACCCAGATTTTTCTTATTAGAAAGGAGTTCCAAATCTGCTAAAAATACCCCAAGCGACATATCATTCAATTCAGAATAAAATACATGTCTGTTGAAGCTCTTTAGACTCCGAGAACACGTACTACATAATAAGACACGTAAATCAAACAGTTCGTGGTAACGAACTGTAGCAAGCAATGACCCGACTCAGTAGTAACCGAAACTCTAAAAAAGGAATTTTGACACCAATATTTAAATCATAAGAATCAAATTTCAATGTGGCTTTAAACATATAAGTTTCATCAAGTTTAGTCTAACCCATCAAAAGTTACCAGCCTGAGAAAATGTGCCTTATTTTAGGAAACAGGGGGGAACCCCCCTAAAAGTCAAAGAGTTTTAACAAAAATCACACTATCAGATTCAGCGTATCAGAAAACCCTACTGTAAAAGTTTCAAGCTCCTATCTACAAAAATGTGGAATTTTGTAATTTTTTTTTTTGTCAGAAGACACATTTTTTCCCCCCAGGGGTGATGGTGTTAACCCAGTCGTCCTAGGATGTCGTAAGAGGGCTCATTCTAACGGAAATTTTAAGTTCTAGTACTCTTTTTAAGTAAACAAATTGGAGGGCACCTAGAACCCCTCCCACGCACATTTTCCCCCCAAAGTCACCAGTTCAAAATTTTGAGAAAGTCATTCTGTTCAGCTTAGCTGAAAACCTAATACCTGTGTCTTTTGGGACGACTTAATCCCCCAAAGTCCCCGGGGGAGGGGCTGCCAGTTACAAATTTTGACCATTGTTTCCATGTAGTAATGGTTATTATGATTGGTTACTATTTATTCTATGGTCTTTGTGATTCAGGGTCATTGTTGAAGATTTGGGATGAAATTCAAGCTTTAGTGTAAAGAGTGAGGTATTGACGAGGGGGAAAACCTTCTCATATACGTAATAATGACACACAAATATAGAAGTTCGTTAATTAAGTTAATTCGTTATGTTTGCATGTTTATTACTAACAAAAACGTTCGTACAAAAAATAAAAAAAATCTAGTTGCAATTTCAAGTAACCAAGAATTGGAGGACAACTATACCTCCTCTCCCCTAACTTTCTTTCTATGAAAATCGTCCGATTAAAACTACGAGAACGCCATTTAGCAAAATAAAAAATTTATATGAGAATTTTTTTTAGTTATTCATGTGCGTTGAGCCAAAATCAAAACATGCATTCATTCAAAAACGTTCAGAAATTAAATAAAAAAACATGGTAGTTGCGGAGGGGACAAACCCTTTTATATATGAAATAATTTATGCTCGTTTTAAGTTTTAATGCCGCTCCTTAATTGCATTTAAAAACTGTTTTTTTTTTTTAAATTTAATTTGAGAAGAGAACGACACAAGCAACAAAATTCATAAAGATGCAACATCACGTATATTTTTTAGAAACATATTTTAATTTTCAGCAAAGGGTAGCGTTCCCTTTCCTTTGTGTTTTCAAGATACCGGTCGTTGCTTTCAATATAACCAAGTAATCACAGTATCCTACCTTTCAATCCAGTGTGTTCTACAGTAGTTTAGAGGCTTTTGTTATTTACTTGTGACAGAACAAAGAAGAAGTTCAGATTCAGTTTTTATCGGGGAAGAGGAAGTAAAAGCAAGAGACAACTATTTCTTCCATACACCTTATATTTAAAATAAACCCAGTTTGAATGACTAAACTAGGACAAAACTAGAACAATTAAAACCGTAAAGCATTTCAATTTAATGCTTTCTATCTCTGTCTGGGGGGGGGGTAGTAATTCAAACTTCTTGAAATTAGGTGTAATTCAGACGAAAAGCCCGAAGTTACACTGCCTCCGAGAAAAAAAGGATCAGCTGCCACAAAATCTCACAAAATCCAAAATTTTTATTCGATTTCGATACCAATTCCAAATTCCGGCAGTGAAGGTTAAAAATAAGTTATCAACAATTTTCTGGAAAGGTAAAATGTGAAGCTGGTTAATGTTGCCTTTTCGTAGTTTCACCAAATTGGTCTGATTTCTACCAAAAAAGCAAAATTTGTTTCTTTTTTTAGTTACACTGCATCCGAAAAAAAAAAGGATCAGCAGTCACAAAATCTCACAAAATACAAAATTTGTATTCGATTTCGATACCAATTCCAAATTCCGGCAGTGAAGGTTAAAAATAAGTTATTAACAATTTTCTAGAAAGGTAAAATGTGAAACTGGTTAACGTTGCCTTTTCGCAGTTTCACCAAATTGGTCTGATTTCTAACAAAAAAGCAAAATCTGTTTCTTTTTTTTAGTTTCTTAGTTCCTTTTCAGTTTTTTGTTTTTTAGTTTTGGTTTTAGGGAATGCGAGGAATAAGTACAGCCTCACCCTCGGAGAGCCCTGTCAAGATTGTTGCCTCTATCACTTTTTCCAATGTTTTTTTTTTTTTTTTTTTTTTTTTTTTTTTTTTTTTTTTTTTTTTTTTATGGCAAGTCGTGTGCCGTTGCAAAGCTTTGGTGGGTTAATGTTTCACAACATGATTATTGTTACACCTATTTTTAGTTGTAGCACGTGTGGTGGAAACCCTGAGAGATCCAGCAAATTTTTACATTCTCTTTCAGCCGCAAGCCTGGTTTAATGCTGCTCTTGTAGTATATCGACAAGCTTTCTTCTGGTAATTTCTGACTGAAACGCAAGCCTAACCCCCCCCCCATAAAGCACCATGAATGCAAGGTGCTAATTTTCAACTGCGTAAAACTTGTGGATATACAACATTCTTCGCAGTCCCATTGTCTGTGCACATTAATAGATTGTCCGGTTTATTGACTCTTGAGCATGCAACATATAATTGTCCACGGGAAAAACAATCCGTATTAAGAACTATACCGCATTTTTCTAATGATTACCCTTGAGCTTTTTTTATGGTGATTGCAAGTGCTAATCGAATTGGGAATTGCAATCTTTTAAATTGAAAAGGCATATCGGTTGGAATCATGGAAATACGAGAAAAACGAACAGCCTAGAACCATGAAATCAGATTATAAAATAAATTATACAAGGCTGTATATTTACAACATCAGTTACTTTAGCATCTAATGCTTCCATCAAGAACAGTATTATAGCTTGAAATATTGTTTACGCTATTTATATAATATATGGTGATGTTCTAAACTTAAAATTTATGATCTTCCAAATTTACCATTAGAAATAAAAAAAAATTAAATAGATTAATTTATTATTTCTTCTATTTATTGTAAGGTTTTTTATAGTTATTTTGGAAAAATGAACTTAGAAATGCCGAAATTACTTTAGAAATAGCATTGCTTGATTTTTCTGCAAGATTAACATATCAGTCTTAATCGTCTCCATCATCTTTCATCAACATCTGTCTTCAATAAAGGCAGAACTGTATTCAGAAAATTCACTGAATAAATCTCCGCAAAACTAAACGTTAACAATCTTTTTTGGGCTAGCAGGCTTCCTACGCTTTTTTCTTCTATTTCGGAGCCACTCATAAAGAAAGAAGCCTACAGTTTAAATTATGGACAACATAACGGCAATTATTTCACTGGAAACTCTTTCGATTCAACGAAAAAAATGACTTAATTCGCAATGTTTTACTACTTTAAAGCATGCTGTATGTAGGCACCTGATCATGTGCAAAATTTCAGAAGAAAAAACTGCTAAAAACAGTAAAAAACAAACCTGATATGTATATATATATATATAAATATATATATATATATATATATATTCCTTTACACATTATCTTCAATTCATTTTTGTAATTTTTTTTTATAAATTCTTTAATGTTTAGTGATAGACGGTACTAGTAAATTAATAAGTTTGCATTGATTACTAACACTACTATAGCTGCTAATAGTACTAAAAATACAGATAATTCTAGTTGCTAAACACTAAATACTGTTTCTTCATTTTGATTACATAGAAAAAACTAGTTTTTTTTTTAACTGAAAGTAAGGAGCGACATTAAAACTTAAAACGAACAGAAATTACTCCGTATATGAAATGGGTTGTCCCCTCCGCAATACCTCGCTCTTTACGCTAAAGCTTTTAATTGTTTTAAAAAGCAGAATTGTGGCAAAGAGTCAAACTTTATCGTAAAGAGCGAGGGATTGCGGAGGGGACAACCCATTTCATATACGGAGTAATTTCTGTTCGTTGTAAGTTTTAATGTCGCTTGTTACTTTCAATTAAAAAAAACTAGTTTTTTTTATGTAATTTCTGAACGTTTTTGAATTAATGCATGTTTGATTTTGGCTCTCCACACATAAATTATTAAAATGAAATTTGCATATTAATTCCTTTTTTGGCTAAATGGCTTTCCCTTAGTTTTGATCAGACGATTTTGAGAAATAAGGGATGGGGAAGGAGGCCTAGTTGCCATGCAATTTTTCGGTTACATAAAAAGGCAACTATAAATTTTAATTTTTAACGAATTTTTGTATTAGTAAAAAATAAAAGTAACTTAAGAATTAACTTACGTAACAAACTTTTATGTTCTTTAATTTTTATTATGTATATGAGGGGGTTTGTACCCTCGTTAATACCTCGTTCTTTACACTAAATCGTAAGTTTGTCCCAAATCTTTAAGAATGACCCCTGAATCAGAAAGGCTGTAGAATAAATAGTTGAAATTACTAAAAATACTGTAGCACAAAGAGCGAGGTACTCCTCCTAAATACCTCGCTCTTTATGCTAAAGTATTTTTAGAACCCCTCATATGCGTAATAATCTCTGTTCGTTTTAAGTTTCAATGCTACTCTTTACTTTCAATTAAAAAAAACTTTTCCATGTTCATTTTTTCATTGTTTTTTTATAGTAATTTTAGAAAATCCTATGCCCTTTTCATTGAATTTCTGTTACCCATTGACATATCTCTCCAAGGAAAGATCCTCCCACATAGCCCACTCCCCTCAACCCCACCCCCAAAACCAAAAAAAAATCCCCTGAAAACGACTGTACACTTTCCAATAACCATTATTATATGTAAATACTGGTCGCAGTTTGTAACTTGCAGCTCCTCCCCCAGGGACTGTGAGGGAGTAAGTCATTCCCAAAGATATAGTTATTATGGTTTTTGACTATGCAGAACAAAATGGCTATCTCAAAAATTTTGATCTGTTGAATTTGGAGAAAAAATGAGCGTGGGAGGGGGCCTAGGTGCCCTCCAATTTTTTTGGTCACTTAAAAGGGGCACTAGAACTTTTCATTTCCATTAGAATGAGCCCTCTTGCGACATTCTAGGACCACTTGGTCGATACGATGACGCCTGGAAAAAAACAAAACAAAAAACAAACAAATAAACACGCACCCGTGATTTGTCTTCTGGCAAAAATTACGAAATTCCACATTTTTGTAGATAGGAGCTTGGAAATTTTGCTATAGGGTTCTCTGATACGTCGAATGCCATGGTGTGATTTTCGTTAAGATTCTGTGACTTTTAAGGGGTATTTTCCCCTAGTTTCTAAAATAAGGCAAATTTTTTCAGGCTCGTAACTTTTGATGACAAAGACTAAATTTGATGAAACTTATATATTTAAAATCAGCATGAAAATCTGATTCTTTTGATGTATATTTTAGCATCAAAATTCTGTTTTTTAGGGTTTCGTTTACTATTGAGCCGGGTCGCTCCTTACTACAGTTCGTTACCACGAACTGTTTGAAATTGGTGGTTGAGCGATTTTTCCATTTTGTTTATTTATAATAGACAAAGTTAGAGCAAAGATACTCGAAGCTTTGCTAGTTCGAGCGCCACTACAAGGGAAGTTATTTTGCTTTCCCATTCTGACAAGATCATTTTGGATCTAGCCTAAAACTTTATTCAATCTTCTCGGTCCGTTTTTCTCGCCTGCCTACAGGTGTTGTAAAATGGGTATCGTCTTAATCTATCGTCGACCTGGTTAATTATGCTACTAGACTTCCCTACAGGATATAATGGGAATTTCAGTAAAAATATTGATGACTTTTAATGAACTCGCCAACAACGGTACACGGTTTGAGTCTTTACAAACTCAGTACTGAGACTACTGTCCCACAGATTTAAAGGACCATGAAGACAAAAATATAAACTATAAAAAATTACGGACACTTACAATACTTCAAAGCAATCCTAAAATCTAGCAGATCAGAGGTCAAACAGGTAACAAAGAGATAAGGGCGTATTGTTTCCATAAACAGTCGGTTTTATAAGATAGGCCTTATCACACGTTTTGAAGCCACACATGAACTGAGCAATGCTGCAGTTATTTCCCAATTTTGTCCAAGCTCACACATGTCCTGGAATCCAGGATATATGATTATTTTCCAAAGTCTTAGTAAAAAGTGGTAATTTAAAAACTTAGTAATTTTTATTTGTATGATAATACTTATTCCACTAAAATCAATTTCAGACTTAATTGGTCACATTATTACACGTCAAGTAAACTAAAGCGAACTAAAACGCTTGCTAATCCTTTAAACTGAAAAATAGCAAATAAGTTTTTTATTAAGAGTTGATGTGTCTTTATTTTTTCAGGCGCAGATAAGTTGAGGACGAATACCAATTCTATAATAATAAAGGCTGACCTTTAGCGACGTATGGCGTTATTCACTTGGTTGACTCATCAATTTTTTCGTATTATTTCTATCATATATTTTGCTTTGAATTATGTTTTTGATATGTCCGTTGACTCATTTTTAAATACGTCGTATTTTCTAATGCTAGAGAAACTAGACATTAGTGTATAATGTATTTACTTTGAGATTCTTCTTCTTCTATTAATATTGCTAATTGATTCAGTTTTTTATTATACAATATAAAAGACAGGGAGACAATGTAGAGAATTTCTTAAACCACATTGACCTGCCATAACATAAAGAAATAAAACGATCAAAAATGGGTTTTTTAAAGAAATGCAATGGTTAAAATCAGAAATCAGGTGACCTAGTTCTCCAATTTATTTAATTGTTGGTTTGTGAATGAACTTTTTCTTTTATTTTCTCAGTTGTTCGTTAGTATTCACCGATGACAGTTCACATTTGTTTCGATTTTGTTCAAATCGCGGATATTGGCGAGTAACTTCCTTTATTGTTGTTTGGTATTTGATTTTAATTATTACAATTTTAGGTCTTTTATTAGATTTTATATAATTTTTGCTTTTTGACTTTATGTAGTTTTTTGGCGGTTTTTCATTGGTTTTTAACTGGTTTTGTTGTGCTTTCCAAGTTTTTTTTTTCTTCGGCATTTTCTTGTTTTTATTATTTTGTTCGCGTTGAAGACGAGAGGCGGCTGTTTTCTCGAAATATTCGCTTTCTGTGTTTTCTGCAGCATTTTCGTTTGGCCTTTAAAAACCCCATTTTTGATCGTTTTCTTTCTTTATGTTAGGGAAAAATATAATGATTTTTTGCCGAATCATGAAAATTATATTTTTGTAATTTGAAGGACTGTATTTATGCATTCTTTGCTGTTTATCAGAGCTGTCTAACCTACTCAAGATGGCTATATAAGCCATGACGCTGTTTGACATTATTTTTGGCATACAAAGTGTATTATTGTAATCTCTCCCTTTAAAAAACAACAAGACTACTCCAATTAGTTTTGACAAGGCACTCGTACATTCATTACATCACATTTAAATTCCGCCTCTAGTAGTTAACGTGTTACAACTGAGGTTTCCTAAACTGAATGTATCATTCATTTTTTGAGCTGAGTAAATTTTAGAAAGATTTAGACAAGAATTTTTTTCAAGCAATGTGGCATACCAATATCATTTCAAAAGTAAAATATTACCTAAGTACATTGATACTTGTTGCAAGAATAAAGTTTAGATTTCGGTCCAAAATGAAATGGTGAAACCATCCCTGTCGTTGTATAAACGTAATTAGAAAATATTTTAAAATCTAAGAAATAGGACAAACCGTCATTTTAGGAACGTACTCTACACCGCAACCTCATTATAGTGCTTCCAAGACCATCTATTTCGCTGAAAGTATTAATTTTCCGCGACAGTTGTTTATTTGATTCTTGGAAAGACACAGAGACACCAGATTGAATGTCTGAAATTCTCAGTACTAGTTGGCAACAATTCCATTTACCCTATTCACATAAAAAAGACAGAGAAAAGGGGTAGTCATCTGCCAATTCTGCACAGTACTAGAATGGATCGTGATTAAAAAACTGTTTCATTTCTATCTTACAATATGTTTTTTTTGCCATTTTAAAGGTGAACACAGAGTTTACTTGGCTCTTATTTAAGATTTCTAATATATATAACTGACCCTTGACAAGATCAGCCCCAACAGCGGATTAGTTTGGAGGAAATAGTTCCACATATCATGTTAAATTTTGATAAAAAGTCCATTTTTAGTTAGAGAAACCATTTTTCATAACTTTATCCATACAATTTGTCTCTTATCTTGCGAATCAATAATAAAAATCGTGCAGCCAGTCACGATGGCGAAGAAAAGGGAAATTAATGTGAGCTAACACAGGTGATGGCGGCAAAGTGAAATAAAGTTAATTGGTAAATATGCGTCACTCCCAGCTAATCAGTAATTTGAATTCAATCACGCGATATAATTCCATATTATGTGGTCTGCAAGTTTCTGTGTTCGCAAAAGAGTAAATACTATATAGATTTTTTTTTATCTTCTCCTACCATAAGACTATATACATTATAATAACTATACTGTATTGTTGACTATGGTAAAAAACAGTAGATGGCAGTTGGTGTTTTTTACTGTCAAACATATGCTAGAGTCTGTGGTCTTCTTAATTCCAATGATCTATGACCTGGACGTTGTGAAGCACTGAGATTTCTGGCTTTGTTCTACATGGTCTCGCTGGAATCCCTGTATCTCTAGAGACCTAACAGGCCGTCTAGAATGATACATTTTTTTTCATCTTCAAAAAGAGCTAATTTTATTGACCTATAGAAACAAGTATGCAAGGGAACCTACAAAGGATTGAAGCTCCTTGTCTTTAATAGTAGATCTCAAATAAAACTGTAACTAGCTTTTTACTATTCCTGGGTTCCTTTACCATAAGTAAGATTTACCTCAATTAATTATAAAAAGTAGTGCAAAATTTTGAAGTATTTCACTTGATTTTTGAACAAAAATGTTTTGTATTTGAAAAACTGAGCAGAACATTAAAGCTTGGAGCCCCCTGGGATGCATCCTATGCTATTTTTTTGGTGAATACAGCCTTGGGTCTTACTAACAAGCCCTAGTTGGGTAGTGATTTGTGTCTACGTGTTGATCTTGCACATACGGAGACACAAATTTCAAATTGACAAGTTTCTGTCATTTGAACTTCTTTTGGTTAAACATTGCATCAATACATATAAATATAAAGTAAATTTATTATTCAAGAGAATATTACATTTAGTAAATATATGGCCAGAAGTCTGATTCAACTTCGCTCCTATTTTTGATTTCTGCTTCCCTAAAATAGAAAGAACTCAATTATGCAATTTGACTCATTTCCAGCAAATCGACAATGTCGGTTTATCGATATGGAAAGTAATTTAACAAAACTAATGAATTAACAGGAAAAATGTATACTACATGCTTATCAAGGACACAAACAAAATTTTATTTCAAGATTATATAACCATTTATATTGGGGGAGAGGGTTTAAAAAAACAAAAGTCGGAAAATTATACGAAGAATACAGGGAACACCAAACAAATCTTTGAAATTGTATGGCGGAATCTTTGAGATTGTATAAATCTTTTGAAATTGTAATTAGCCTATTTGCAAAATAAGTTTTAAGTAGTTACATAGTCCCTAGAGGACAAATAAACACCCTAGACCATCAAACGTGACAAGACCAATCCGAGCAGTCAAGGTAAAGGTCATTGAATGTCTAAAATAATGATAAACGAAAATTAAAAAAAAAAAAAAAAAATACATGCAGTCAGAATACATCCGTCAAAAACAATTACAACGAGTCAAAAATAAAATTGAAGAACAAATAAACATGCGTCTCGAAGATAAGCGGCAGCAAGAATTACAACTACTTAAAAACAGAAGTGAAGAACAAATAAATATACGGCTAAAAATATCCCCGAGAGAGAAAGAGATTCCGATATTTTCAAGAAACAAGAAAAAAGAAGAATTGTGTCTAATTCGTATTATAGCGTGTAAAAAGGCTATATTAGACACAATATTACTAATATTAATAGAACGAAGCTGCCATAAAATAATAAACAATCGAATATCTCAAACACAGTATAGTTGTGTTGATACTTATTTTATTTTATAATTTAGGATAAACAAACCTCTTTTAATCCAAAATACATCCCATTCAATCATATTCTTCACAACATAAAGGTTTGCAAAAACCAACTGGGAAAGCCTTTAAATTAATTTTTCAAAAAGAAATCAAAAGAATCATATTACATGGGAGTTGAACTAGTAAAATATTGGTCAAAAAAGGAATTCAATTATATTTGCACTCACGCAATAGTTTTAAGGCCAAGACTGAAGGTTTTATGAACGTGTAAGTTTCCAAGAGCATTACAAAGTTCTTGAGCTGTTGTTACATCTCCACTCCGTGCAAATTGAATTGCAGCATTTCCAATCAATTGTACCCCATGCCTTAGTGATTGTGACTCAGTCGCACCTTCAGTTGAAACTGAACAAAGTGTATCTGAAATATTTATTCATCTATTTAAACAAAAGTCATTTCATATAAGTAGATATTTTATAACAGTAAAGTTCCTTCTATGTCGCTGTTATAATTAAAATTTTTCAGTGAGGAGTAGACTCAGGACGGCTCTAAAGATTGCGAGCCACAATAAATTGACTCTAGTCGACTGGCACAACTGATACAAAATGATTACAGACTGGCTGATTACAGCTTATAAAAAAAAGCGACCGAGATAACACAAAATCATAAAGGGCCAAAGAAACAATCTTATCTTTTTACACAGCCAATGTTGTCTGATCAGTTGCTTTCATGGGTTCTGAGCCAAAACAAAGCGAGTTTAGAGACAGCTGGTACATAAAATACCACATGTGCCCAATGACCAAGACATCACACAATCATAAAGGCCCAAAAAAGGCCGTTTTACCTTTTCTAGGTAGCCAATGTTTTATGCTCAGTCACCCTCGATAGATACTTGTACACATAGTAGCTTCTACAACTCAGCGCCTGCAAATACCTCCTGTGTATGTTTTTTCTGGAATTATTCGAAAGACTTTCATTACTAACCTTTCTTCCCCTAGCAATGAATAACCACCTCGTCTGTGATTTAACAAGCAGATCAGGATTTATTGACGACTTGGGAATTTCAGCAACTTATCACAAAACAACCCAAAAAAAACTCCAGAAAACAATTTGGAGTGCATTTATACTGATGTAAAGTAAGTAGTTAATAATTTGAATTCCCGTATAATAGCCCCATGAAGTGTCGTAACAGCAGAAATCCGTGGATAAGTTGCAGAGAGACATACTATCAAGTTTCAAGAGGAAAAATTGGCCCTATTTTCACATCTACTACGAAATTAGACAGCTCAAGAAATAAGTCTTATACGCATGACTCGATAACGGTCAGTTTTTTTTTGCGGCTATAAACCCTCAATAGAGTTGTTGGTTTACGGATATGATGACCCTTCTTAACCAAAAATTTAACATATACATAAGCTCATGTTGTATTTGCTTTTGGTTACTAATATTTTATTCATGTCTACAACATCTTCTCGCAAATAGCCTGATGATTGGACTTAATGGATCCCCTATAATTGCAAAAGTTTATTAGGGACCCGATTCGAAAAGGCACACAATAGAAATTAACTTTCACTTTACACTGGATTAAATTGAACTCTGACAATATTTCTGAGTGATGACCCAATTACGACATTTTACACTTATTTCCCAAAGATTTTACCCAGGTTCCAAAATGTCAGAAACCATGCCTTCAGCATTGATTTTGATTGAGATCAGTCAAACATTCCGAAAGATGTCGTAATGACGAAAATTTAGCCCCCCCCCAATAGAAGTTGAATCAGGTACATACAGTCAAGAGGCAAGGAATAGAAATTTATTCTTACTTCTCAAGGGGCTCGATTGAGATGCAAAAACATGTTTTGTTGTTAAAATGAGAACCCCCCTTTCCCTCTCTCATAGAAGGTGGATCAGTTCTCCATCCCCAAACCGCATAGGATTCTTCATGAGGTAAGATTCTTTGTGAGGTAAGAACAGGTCATGTCCAAAACGGTGCAAGCACTAAAATCGTTTTTACTTTTTACCAAGTTTAATTCAAAGATGACACGCTGTTCTAATAGACATTAGAATGCCAAGCATTTAGGACCATGCTCCTCCCATTATGCCGAGGCTGGCTTAAGTACTTACCCCAAAAGGGTAGAAATAGAATAAATGATTCTAGTGGGTGTCCTTATAAAAAGACTAAAGAGATACCCTATTCTCCCTCTGCAAAGGTCAAACTGTGTCCAAAATCCCAAAAGGCAAAAACAAGACACCAGCTTTTGTTCCTCATCCAGTTCTGTTTATATCCAAGGACCTGTTCTGGTAGATGGCCTGATTACAAGAACTCGGTCCCCTCCCCCATTCCCACGAGAGTTAGGATTTGGACTCTACATCAGAATGATACAAGCAAAGCCCTTGATGTTAATTTCCACCAGCTTTGATCGAAATCCGACAGCCCGTTCTGGTAAATGTTGCGATTAAAAAAAATGTTGCTGACCCTTTCTTCCCACATAAGTTAGATACCAGCCCCCAAAATACACAACTAGGACACACTCTGCGGAAGATGTGAGGGAACAAACAGCGCAAAATCGATACTGGTGCTCCGCAGAAAAATTAGCAAAAACAATTTAAATACAGGAAATATTACTTTCCAGTTTAGCGCTCACTTTTTTTAAAAATTACTTTATAGAGAATGCTTAATACGTTTGATCAGAACCGGATGGCTGATAATATTCTTACCTGTTATGAGTAATTATATCAAGTAATTATAGTATATATAATAATATATAGTATTTATTATATATACTATATATATATATACTATATATAGTATATATACATATATATACTATAGTATATATACTATATAGTATATATACATATATAGTATATGTAATAGTAATTATTATAGTAATTAATGTCAACATTGCTATAGTTGAAGGTGTATTGAAATTCTGCTAATTAAATACTTAATTCTTTAGATGTTTAATTATAGAATATTTTTTCGAAATTATGTCATTGTTTCCATTTGCAAACACATTCTGCTAAATTTTAGATATGCGTGCGTATTAAGGGGTGGGGGGAATATGCTAATACAATCCGAGCCTCTGAGACCTGTAGGTTTGATAATTTATGTCAAAATGGAGCAAACTTTAGACTTTCTAATTCTTTACTATCGTCAATACCAGATCAAATGTCTAAAGGTAAAATCAATACATCTGTGAGCCAAAAAACTCCGCATTTCAAATTTAGCAAACAAATTTGCATTAGCAAACAAGTACATTTGAACAGTTTACATTTGCAAATTATTATAATTTTTTAAAAGGTAAATGCCAAGACAAAACAGTTTTTATTACGGTTTCGAATCCACCACAAAAGTTTTATTAAAATCACGCAAACTTATCATAACTTCTAGAGGATATACGGAAAAACTTCTAATATTGATACACAGAGCAAGTAAAAAGAAAATATCACGCATTAGCCAGAAAATCATGCCACCGTTTCCCAATCTATCAGTTAAAGATTACAAGATGTTGACAGAAGACAAATAGGCCATGTTTGGCTCATTCGCCGTATTTTATCACCATACAAATCACCAGAGTCAAAATTGGTTCATTTTCAAGTTATATAACAGTTATAAAAAAAAGGTGTTCGAAAGAAATTCCCACCATGATATATTGAAAAACAAATGTTCGTTCAACCAGACAATAATACAAGTCATGGAGAACTATTGAAGCAGATGCGCGCAACTGCCAAGTTTAGCCTTTCTGCGCATGTTTTCCCCCAATTTTCTGATATAGAGCAAGTAATCAAAGAATTAGTCCTCCTTTAAGCGCATTAGTCATATGATCCGATACAAAAAAGCCACATTACACAAGGCTAATTCATTTTGCTTGGTCGCAGCGCCATAAATTATTCAAGCCCCACCTATTTAAAAGTCTATCGGATGGCATTGCTCGCTTGACTCCAAAGTTTATACATAGATGGGGAGGGAAATAGGGCGGGCGGCGAAACCAGCATTTCTTGATTCCTGTTCAGACCAAAGAAAAGACGATTTGAAATTGAAATAAACCAATTATATTCAAAATTGTTATTTCCCAAGAAGGGATAGCTCTGTGCCACGGTTTGTTGATTAAATACCAAGGGGCTCTGCCCTTGGGGTCCCTGATGCCAGTATACTCGTTTCGTTGTGCATTTCTGGCCTTTGGCTTGCTTTGACTGATATTGTGCCTGATGCAAATTTTTCCAGATTCCTGCATCTACCAAATTGTTTGAGAGTGCTTATTAACCCCCTTTTGCCCCTGCTTTGAACATTAGCTCTGCGTCTGCTTTTGATTTATATTGCTTGCTTAATTTATATTAACTGAGGGCCCCCCTCTCTGCTTGTAGCTTATTTGTTTTATTTATTTGACATTTGAATTCCTTTTGATTTGATTTTGTTGATTTGCCTGATTATTTTTAAACCATTGTGTTTTCCTTTTCCTTCTTTTGTTGTTCTTCTTTTTTTTTGTGATGACTGACAGGTCAGTTAGTAGCCCTAGTCCTGCCACCCCTGACCAAAATAACTCTAGTGTTAGGATTTTGGCTTTAGGTGTTGAGGGTCCTAATGAGACCAGTAGGGTTTTGACGTTAGGTAGCAGAACAGTTATTGCAAGAAAACTGTTTGAACACCTCCAAAATCATGAATGCCGGGGCCATTATGGTTCAATGCTAGAAAGACTTGGACCAGATGGCTCTATTATTATAATAGCTGCAAACCAATCAGTAGCTACTGCTATACTTTCTATTACAGATATAGCAGTTAATGGTTGTAAAGTAAAGTTTGTGCTTAGTCCTAGTTCCAACCCTGCTTCAATCAGAAATAGAAAAGGTATTGTTTTTATCCCATCTGAGGAGGTCACCAATCTGGATGATTTTGTCAAGGAGGTCCGAGTTGACAATAGAATAGAACAAGTGACACTGGTCTTTAAAAACCCAAACCCTTCTGTTATTCCCTTGGTTTGAACCTTCAATCTGGATGTTCAGTTCCCTCTGAAAATCTCTGTCTGGGGTGCAAGGTATACAGTTAAGCAGTTTATCCCCCGAGCAATACAGTGCTTCAATTGCCAAGGTTTTGGCCACATGGCTTCAAATTGTCCCAGAGGCAGAAGATGCCTACTGTGTAGTGGACAACACACCCATAATGAATGTCCCCAATCCAAAACAATAAAGCAAGATCAGACTCTCAGGTGCCCAAATTACAGTAGTAACCATGCTGCTAATGCTAAGGAATGCCCAGTATTCACGGAGAAGAAAGCAATTGTGACTTATTCTTTCACCAATAATGTCCCCATGAGGACTGCTGCTGAGGCCTTGAAGAAGGGACTTCCAACACAAACCAAATATGTCCCTATGGCCCATAAAGATTCCTTTCCTGCTTTGACACCTAATCACCATCCAGTTGAGGACCTAAACAAGAAGTATATGTCCATGTTTGAGGGAGTGGCAAGACAGATCTCTGATCTTACCCAGATATTAGCATCTCTGCAAACTGGTCTCAAAGATACTCCCAGCTGGTTTTGAAAATGCTGCCCTCAGCCTGAACAACATTGCTGAAAACATAAACAGAGTGGAATCAAGGCCTACAACCAGTAATGCCTCTCCACAAATCAGCAGCCCAGGAAAAACTGAAAGAAAACGTAAAGGCAAGGAGACTAAACCTAGCCCAGAAGGTTATAGTAATAAGCTACAGAGACCCAGGTTAGCCCTTTCAACCACCAATGTCTAGCTCCCTTTAAGTGTTCCAATTAAATATACGGGGATTCAACCAAGTCAAAAGAAAAGAACTCCAAAACATCTTAGTCAGGCATGCTCCTAATATTTTTCTACTTCAAGAGACCTTTTTAAAACCAGAGAATACTTTCTGTGATTTCAAAGGGTACAATATTGCCCGTTGGGACAGAGTCCATAAAACAGGTGATGGCCTACTGTCCCTTGTGAAAAATGACCTAGCCTTTCAAAAACATAACCCCAGTCCACAAGGGGAGATGGAGGTTGGTATAATTGACATAAAGCTACTTGGAAGTGATAAGTGGATTAGTATTGCTAACTGCTATGCACCAAAGACAAATAAGTTCTCCCTGAAACAATTCAAACTGATTGTGAATGCATGTGGCCCTGTAAAAATAATTAGCGGGGACTTTAACCTGCACCACAGAATGTAGGACAGTGTATCATCTGAAGATTCAATTGCTACCTCTTTAACCAATTACATCCTGGAACCCCAAAATAAGTTGTCCCTTGTCACACCCACAGACCTAAATACACGGCTGAACCCACAGACAGGCAAGTACTCAACCTTTGACCTCACTTTCACATCAACAGATATGGCAAATAGTGCAGAAATCCAGAAACCCTGTGACTTTGACTCAGACCATGAGATTATATCATTGAAACTCGAGATTCACCCAGTAAGGGCAGGGTACCAACCAGTGAAATTGTGGAAGTTCCAAGAAAAACTCTGGGACTCTTGGAAACACAACTTAGACCAAAAGGTTTTGAAAATTAAGACAAGTGATGAGTCAGTGGAATCACTGTCTAATAAGATTACTTCAGCTATCATAGCCTCCTCAGAAAGAATATTTGGCTACAAACAACCTCATCCAAAAAGACAAAATTCTACTCTAGGATGGAACAGTAAATGCCAGAAAGCCTATCTATAGAAGAAAAAAGCAAAAAATAATTTCTCTAGATGCCCCTCAATTGAGAATAAAATAGTTTTTAAGCAAAAGACAGCAGAATTCAAAAAGACACTGAAAGCTGAGACACAAGATGGATGGAGAAGGGTCATTGAAGACAAGTTTAGCCACAACACTCCTGTTCAGGCGCTATGGAGAAACTTCCAGATTTTTTCAGGCAAAAAAAGAAGGAACCCCATCCCAGCAGAAATACAGATGGGTAGGTCCACAGAATCTTCAACGAATGGTAAACTTAATCTCTTCTTAGAAAAGTTATTGAATGTAGTTACTCCATTACAGTCCACACCCCACCAACCTAGTCCCAAAAAAGTTACTGCCCCCTTTCCCCTTTTTAGCTCCCTGGAAATTAAAGACACCCTTTCAAAGCTCCAGCCTGGTGCAACTGGCCCTGATGGAATTCACAATTTGATGCTGAAAAATTTGCCAGATTCATTTGTTGAGCTACTGAGAGAGCTATTCAACAGATCTGTCATAGAGTCAGGAATACCATCTGAATGGAATAAGGCATTAGTGATCCCACTTCGCAAGGCAGGCAAAGACCCTAAGCTGGTTGATTCCTACCGCCCCATATCTCTCACTTCTTGTGTTGCAAAACTAATTGAGAGGGTAATAAAACAAAGAATTTTAACCCCTTTATCAGATCACATCCAAATTGAACAGCTTTGCTTTTTACCTGGAAGAAGCACCACAGATGCCCTAGTTAGACTAGAGCATCTAATAAAACTTAGTTTCAAAAAAGGAAAAGCTGTCCATGTAATATTTCTAGACATGGATTTAGCATTTGATAGAGTTGATGTGGGGCAACTAATAAGAAAGCTATCTGTAATGGGTTTACCAAATCTACTGGTAAATTGGATCGACCAATTCTTGATGGGCAGGGAGGGTCAGGCTTCCTTGGGTGGCTCCTACTCAGAGTTTAAGAGAAAAGCTTATAACATTGGACTCCCTCAAGGATCTGTTCTAAGCCCACTTCTCTTCTCGGTGTATTGTCATGATATAAGCCTGGAAAATGTCCTTGGAGCAGAGCTGTTTCTGTATGCTGACGATATTGCTGTTGCAATTGTGGGGAGAGACCCTTTATGCTTACAGTCAGCCTCCCAAAAAGCTGTAGATACACTTTCAATTTGGGCAAATAGTAATAATATGGTTTTCTCAACCCATAAGTCAGTTAGTGTGTTGTTCCACAAAATGCATAACCTGGCTGCTTTCAAACCACAGGTGAAACTGAATGGACAAGAGATTGTAGTTGCAGAACATGCACGCTTTCTGGGAGTTATATTTGACCATAAAATGACATGGAAACCCCATCTGGATGAGCTGATTGGTAGTCTCAAACAAAGACAAAATTTCATTAATGCTCTCTGCCTTGGAAGAAGAGGTGCCCCCACAGCCTTTGCCTCAACTATTGTCAAGTCAGTGGTGATATCCAATATAGACTATGGATCGTTTATATACGGATCAGCTAAGAAATGTCTCCTAAAGAAACTTGACACTACACTTCATGCAATCTTAAGAAGGGCCCTTGGTGGCCTAAAATCTACTCCTATTGTAGCTATGTATTGTGAAGCTGGGATCCAGTCTCTTCACTCCAGAAGAAATTACCTCCTTGCAAGATATTTTGCTAAGAAAATAAGACTCAGGAACCATATTATCTACAAAGAAATTATTAGCCACCACAACCCTGACATCCGCTTTAAACCAACAGAGATGTCTTCTTTCCAGAGATTCCTTTGCCTTCCGGGCATGGAAGAGTTCATAGAGAATGGCAGGCTGACTGTTAATTTGGATGATGATTTGTCTAGTGCCTCCAAAGGAATTAAGCAATTGATTATTCCTAAGATCACCATCAAAAAAAAGGAGGGCCTCCCCCAAGCACTGATGAAAATCATATTCCTGGGAAAGCTGGCAGAATATGAGGAATACATTCAAGTTTATACAGATGGCTCAAAGACAGTAACAAAATGCAGTTGTGCAGTAGTTATACCCTCCCAGAGCCTGTCTCTTTCATACCGTTTACCCCCTAACCTGACAATTTTCTCTGCAGAGCTTATGGCAATTAAGTTTTCACTTCAAGCCATATCAAGCCAAACAGAGAGCAAACATCAGAAGTATATTGTCTGCTCTGATTCACTTTCAGCTCTGGATTACCTCTCACACCAGCAACACCAAGCAAGAAATGTTGCCATTGAGATTGAAAATTTGGTTACTCAACTTGCAAAAAAGGGTATATCTGTTCTATTCATATAGGTTCCAGTACACTGTGGTATAACAGGAAACGAATTAGCAGATCAGGCTGCAAAACAAGCCTCCCAACTAGGCCTGATCACCCAAACCCCTATCACTGGTCCTGAACTTCTTTCTTCAATTAGCTCAAAAATTTTTGAAGAAGAAGAGACTTGGCTCCATTCTTCTCACACTCAGCTCCTCGATCTCTATGATTATAAGCAGCCTTCAAAAGAAATGTACCTCACTTCTCGCATCCTTTCTACCTGCCTATTTCGTCTTAGATGTGGCCCTGCAAAGACAAAATCAACACTATTCCAGTGGAAAATGGCTCCATTTCCCAACTGTGACACTTGTGGAGTGTATGAAGATATACGTCACATTATCTTTAACTGTAGAAAATATGAAAAAGAGAGAGAAGTACTAAGAAATTGCTGTGAGAAGGCATTTAGTGCATTCACAATGCGTTCTGTTCTGGGACATCACACGTCTCCTCCTTGGGCTAAAAAACTAAGCACAAACCTATTAGGTAGATTTGTCAAGACTACTGGTTTGATTCATTCCCTATTTTTTTTTTTTTTTTTTTTTTTTTATCACCTATTTAATAGGATTTTTAGAATTGCCCTATTTATCATTTTAGATATACTTTATCGGCATTTGGTTGAATTGATATTGGTTATATTGTGTAAAAATTGTATTACTTTTTATTATTGTGTTATACATGTATTTTAATTGCTGTTTGACAATGCATAGTTGCAGCATTTTGATTCCCGTTTTTCAACGCAGGCAGTTGCTGCAGGCAAATAGCCCCCTCCATTAGCAAGTCAAGCGATACTGTTCTGGTTCAGTGAATACTGACTGAAGTGACACCCAAGCAAGCTAGTGATTATAGAAGGCACAGAACAACTGAGTGATACGAACGCATATGACCTATTGGTCGAACGCGTAAAACCCCAAACAACAATAACAACAACATCCTGTTCAGATTTCAGAAAACAGAATGAAGCCTAATGGACGTAAGAGACCTCAAATACTAACGGCAGTTCAATGTGGGCCTCCGTATGGCATGAAGAATCAGTCATAATGACTGTTTCAGACTCACCTTACCTGAAACCTGATATATTTACAGCAAAGACGTGATTATCTAATACTTTTTGCGTAACACTAGGTAAACAACAAGGTAAACGAGCTAGAAGTTCATATCAAACTAATGTTGTAACTGGTAAAATTGGTCACAGTAAAATTAGGCATTTTACCGTAATTTAGTATTTCAACTATTTCACGTAATTTACATATTTTACGTAATTTACCAATTTTACCGGTATTTTACGTATTTACATATTTTACTGGTATTTCACATATTTTAATGACATATTCTACGACGTCTTGCAATTTTCAGAGCACAAAAGCGTGAAGAGACTGAAAGAAAAAGGAACGAATACGATTTTATTTCGTGTACAGTTGTGTTCCCACGTTCAAAAGGCGGTCTGTCTGACTTATGTCTCTTGTTATCAGAACAAAAAAGTGTATTATAGGACATGTAATTATAATTTTAAAACGGTGAAATATTTGCTGAAATCAATTACATTAGTTCTGTAAACTGTTAAAGAGAGAGGGCTACAAGCAGGATTGACATATGACAAACAAGAAAAAAAAATGATAAAACCAAATAGCCGAGAAAACGAGGGTAATGTCAGCCAGCGGACAAAAAAGAATCGAAAATGATAGCGGCAGATATATCGTTGGGACTTTGGCGCCAGCTGTCTTAAAGTGTTAAAAAAAAGGGAAACTAATCTTTTGAATTAACTTTAACTGGGCTGAAGAAAGACTGAATCAAACAAACCAAAAAATCAAAAAACCAAGCTAGAATAAATTAAAGAATATTCATCAATTAGATTGGGCAAGAATCCTCTGCTTAGTGATTGACTTAGCTTGTCTAGTAATCTAATTCTCGTTAAAAGTCTGGTAATCTAATTCTCGTTAAAAGTCTTGTCAGGTAATCTTAATTTAAACTGAATAAAAATTTTTATGTGAATCCTTTAATTTTAAGTTACTGTAAATTAGGTTTATAGGAATATCTCCAGTATCAAGGTCTCTATTCATGTTTTTTTTTTTTATTTCAATTACCTTCCAAAATAATATGGGAAGCCTTTTGTTTCAAATATTAAAGTTGTCTTATCAAAAGAACTACATGATCTGGATTTTCGACAATATGGAGGGCTAAAGTAGAATCAATATCCTCATTGATATTTTAAATTCCAAATCTCAGAGAAATCTTGTATTCATGCTGTCTCTCCCCGGGAGCCGGTGTTTACCCCCCTCCCCCTCGGAAAATACCTCCCACGGAAAATTTCCCCTGTTTTACCCTTGGATAATTAAAAGATTTTCATTAAAAGGGAAATTGAAATTTCTACTGACCGATAAACAGGGTCGTAATTTGCTATGGGGCAGGGGGAGAGGGAATAACTGCCCTTTCCAAACCCCAGTTTGCACCTAGAACTAAGTTTGTCCTCCCCCCAGCTCAAATTTAATTTCTGCAAAAGTTCTTGTCAAAATTGACATAAGCCTGGATTATACAAGTAGTCAAAGAAACAGGTCAGTTTTCTTTAGTATATCTTTACCTTTATGGTACTATACGATTTGTTTTTCAATTTTCACTGTTATTTTCACTTGATTTGAAAAAATTGGCTCCAAATTACCCCCATCCCCCCGGATTTTGACGAAATTACACCACTGCCTAAAAGTGTTCAATATATTAATATTTGATCATTTATTTTTTCCCATGGGTTCTTCATGTGGAAGGGGTGGTCTAACAAGTTTTGGAGGGGGCTCAGTCAATTGGAAATCTAAAGTTCTAGTGCACTTTTCTATTATAAGATTTATCCTTTTTTACAACGAATTACTACAGAATGAGTTCTTACTGACTACAGTGTCTAAAAGAAATTCTTATTCTAGTTTAACAGCCCTTGTGTTTCAGCAGTTGTTTTGAAAAAATCTTCGGATAAATACAGAATTAGCTCTAAGGGAGAGACGATGGGAGGTCGGAGGTAGAAATTGATGCATAATCCTCAAAGCAGTATCCAGGACTTTTGTTTAGGGGGGGGGGGAGCTTCGAGACAGGCACGGTCACCTGAAATAGAATCTAATTCTAAAGGAGAGGAGCTAGATTTGCAAGCAACTCCAGTTGAAGGCAGTCTTAACGACTGAGAAAGTGGCTGAATATTTCGCTCTCATGATCCAGTGCTTAGATAATCAAAGTCATCAAAGTGTTACAAACCTCCTTTATAATTGTATTCGGTACTTTTATAAATAAATGAAAAATAGCATGTACATGATATGAGGAATGTGGCTGAATACCGTCATTTAAATATGCAAGGCTGTTAGGGTAATATTTCTTAGGTTTAAATGAAAAAAAAATGACTAATATGATTTTGCTCCCGAATAATGGTAAATTTGATTATTTTTCTTATTATATTTCTTTTTTTTTTAAATAGATGTCCAATATCAGGCATTGTCCGATTGCTGAGTTATTACCCTAGGCACAAGATTACCAAAGGGATAAACTAGACAATTAGTTAGATTAATGAAAATCTAGATTGAGAGCCATTCCGATTTTTAAGCCCAGATAAATCAGAATCATTAATACAATTTCAAGAAAAGGTGTAAGAGATGCTTCAAAAGAAATGCTCAGCTGGTCCTGTAGCTACAGGACAACTTTAAAACACTAATTTTAGCCTGTAAGATAATTTTACCTTAATTTTACCAGTTTTACCAGTTTTGGCTTATTTTACCAATTTTACTTACCGAGTTTTTATTTTACGGTAATTTTGTAACACTATATCATACAGAAGAGTTGCCCAATTGCAGCTGTTACTCAACGTTGAGTAACTACTGGCGAAACTGGCCGTATAAATGGTTACACGAACATTTTTAATATTAGACACGATCAAGGCTTGCAGCGTCGCGGTGGAGGTGTTGGCGTGTCGGCAAGACATACCGTGCAATCTGTTAAGCCACCCTACGGACAATGGTGATGAAGTAACATAGGCTAAATGTAAGCCGAACTTTCTCTCAAGAGGATCTTTTCTCCGTCATTGCCCAACTTCTGCCTTTGTAGTTACCAACAATTTCAATCAAACTCACAAACAATGGGTGCCTAGTATCCTCGACTTGCAGCATGTTCTAAAACTTCTCATCCACCAGAGTGGTAGAACATTGGATCTCATACTTACCAACCATTCTGACTAGTACCTCCCTCACCGTTCCCCCGGTCAACTATACAGCTCTAATCATTTGATCATTCTGTGGCAAGTTAAGACTACTTTCCCCATCCCAAAGAAGAGCAAGTTTTCAACTCGACCCATGACTAAGGAGTCTATCTGTTCTATCGGGAGATGGTAGGAACCTTCGACTTCGACAAAACTTCCTCTGTAACAGATATCGACCTTAAAGTTGTGTCACTAACTTTTCTACTCCAGCAGAAATCTCGTGAATATTCCCCACTAAAACAGTTGTGGTAAGCAACAGCGACAAGGCTTGGATAACGAAGAAAGTTAAACCCTGATTATGACCTAATGCAAGCTGCACGCGAGTGGTCAAACAGTTGCTGCGAAAAAAACTCCGTAACCACCTCGTGAAAGTTAACAGGGCGGCACAGAAAGTATAAGTCGCGATAACGTGTCACCCCCTTTTGACGAATGACCCTCAAAAATGACAAGAAGACGATAGAACTTTTCTATCGTCAGCCAAAGTGAACACATTCTTCGCAAATATATGTTCGACTTCAGTCATTGAAACAGATGTCAAAAATGTCACAGCTGAAATTTTGGACTAACAGTTTGCTGAGATACCCGAATATGTAGTTTGTAGAGAACCACTGCTACTAACAACTCATCGCAGCACCAAACGGTATGAGGCCTACACAGCTACGCACACACCTCCTTCGTCTAAATCTATTCAAAGCCTTTCATTTTACACCTTCCCAAGAAGCTCCCATTTCCCTTAAATCTTTTTTTTTGACATCCTTCCACCCCAACCATAGACAGCTTGCTTTCCGTTTAGCTCCATACGGTTGGCCGAAAAGGACAATCTTTTGTAATGGGTCAACTTTCATTCACACACCGTGTCGTATCCATCTCGACCTTTTAGAAAGCTTGTAGAAGTGTGAACTGTAGAAGCTTAAAAAGAACTGTGGTTCATATTTCTGAGAAGTGCCAGTTAAACTTCCAATTGAATATGCACTATTCCCGGCTAAACCATTGGTGTCCGTAATAAACCAGTGCTCCAGAAATCAAATCTTGCCTCAAGCATGGAAGAGAGCATATGTCCGGGTTATATCTGAAGTGAAGGACACACAATCATGTGAACATTTCCGTCCAATTTCAATAACTCCAAATCTTGCCAAAGTCACCTAATCTTTTATATATCGTGAACTCCTGAATCAAATCAACTCTTCCTCAGACCTTTCCAGTATAGCTGTTTGAAAGGAAGCAGCCCTACCCATTATCTAGTGCGTCTCTATCACCTGATAACCAGATACATAGACAAGAGAAACACCATAGTAAACCTTCTGCTTGCTAATTGTCGTAAAGCGTTCTATTTAATCCACCGTATCACTGCTGTAAAAAACCTGAGGCGAATGTGGGTTAGAAAACAGACTCTGCTGTTGACAGTCGATTTCCTCAGAGGCCGTCACCATTGTGTCTATGTACTTTTTGGTCGAGATCTCAACTCTAAATGAACTGAAATAACGTGTGATACTCCCCAAGGTACCAAGTTGGCTGCGTTACTGTTCTTGGCCGTGATCAACTGCGTTCTCGTTGACTTTCATGACCGCTTGAAATACGTCGAAGATCTGTCCACCTTACTCCAATTTCACGTGGATAAATCCCAAGCAATACCCAAGTTCCAAGGTGAATTGAAATACAGTTTCACTGATCAATGCAGGAATAATGAACTTCAAATTAACTTCAATAAAACAAAATAATGTGTTTTAATCCGCATAAAAGGCATGCAGCTTGTCACGAACCCTGTTTCCCTACCACTTCAACTACAATTATTCTTGGTGTGACTTTCAGTACTGACTGTTCTTTCAGCTACCATGTTTCTAACCTTGTGAAAAAGTCCAACTATGCTTTGCAGTCACTGACTACACTTTCACGACTAGGGTTTCCCAGTGAATCAATACGACTACCTTATACCAACTATACCCACCCCTTGCTAGAATATGCATGCCCTGTTTGGGGGCCACATTTGCACAACAATGACTACTTAGGTGACAATCTTGAGGCTTTTCAAGACGGGCGAAAAGAATCATACTGGGCCCCAAACATGACACGTATATAACTGCAACTGTGATGCTGAAAGTATCAACGCTGAAAGACAAGAGATTCCATCTCAAGTACAAATTTGGACAGTCGCTCCTTGCTAGTGAAAAATGCAGTACGTTGTCGCCTCCACTTACTGCCCCTAAAAGTAAACATTAGACACATGACTATGTTCGAGCCTAATAAAATTGCTGGATCGCTTCAACAATTCCATTATTTCGTTTTATACAAGTGTTTTAATCATGCTCAGTAGTTCTTTTTTTTTCCTGTGTTGTAAGGGATATCGTAATTTAGTTAAGGCTTATGCCACTACGAAAGCTGTTTTGAATAAATGAATCTTGAATATTTATACTGAACTTCATTTGAAATTAAGTACGTTTGCAGCTACATAGTGATTAATAGAAAACACCACCTATTGATCACAAAATCATGGCAGTTCTTCCAAAAACTATTAGTTGAAAACTACCAGATTTTGATAGAGAACGAATGAGCAAAATGGAGTACTTGAAACAACCATGGCAATGCTATTGAAGAAAAAAAAAGTATTCTTTTGACCAATATTTGCAAGTTATAAAGCCACTTTTTTCGAAGGATCTTATCCTCAGGATCCAATAAAAAGAGACAATAAAATACCCATGAACCCAAAAAGCACAACAAGTCTTAATATTAAACTTTATTTTAAAGATAAATGCTTTTATACTACTCACCAGACAGTTTCAACGCTATCTCTTTTAATGCAGACAAGTCGACGAAGGCATTTCGAGTGAGAATGTCAAGTGCTTTTAGGCTGGCAGAAGAATTTAACGGAAGTTGAGTCACACCTTTTTTCAACCAATCTCTGTATTGCTTAAGACTAAAATCGGAGAAAAAAGCGTTAATGAGCCTATCAGAAGTGAATTTTATCAATTCAATAGAAAATAAACACAAGATGTGAGTCAGAAATCCCATACATTGCCATTATGCACCCATCTTCTGGAGAAAAAAATGTATATAATTTGTCAGTGTTTGCTCAAGTTTTTCATTATTAACCATGTCCTTATTTGGAATGGACTTAGTTAAAATTAACTTGCAAGGAGATCGTTCAGATTTTGGTGGCAATTTTTTTCAGAGAGGGGGATTAATTGTTTTCTATGGGATTTTCCCAATTAACTCAATAGGATAAAGATACATTTAACGTTCGAATTTCAGTCTAACGAAAATGTAGAAAGCAGAATTGTTCTGTTTGCCCTTTAAACACTCAAATAATATACTAATTATTTCAGTATTGTTTCAAAAGAAAGAATATTTTCCCAAAATTCACGGTTTTCTCAAATTAGGCGTGATTGTGGCACGTAAAATATCGTGAACTTTTCGTGAACTGACGCCACTGGTGAATTCATAGAGGATCCTAATCCCAAACAGTCTGGACAAAGTCTGGAAACTTAACAGGGACGTTAAAACATGCACATTAATTTAGACTTCTTCAAATGTCACCATTAATTGGTTATGTCAATCACCTATCTAGGACTTGTGTTTATTCTTCCCACCAAGTTTCATTCCGATTTCTCCACTCTCAGCGTTGCTCAAGATTTCCAGTTTCCCCTCCAACTCCCCCGAATGTCAACAGATCTAGTCGGGATTTGAAATAAGAGATCTGAGACATGAGTTCCTTTTAAATATCAAATTTCATTAAGATCTGGTCGCCCTTTCTTAAGTTAAAAACACCATAATTTTTTTAAATTTTTCCAAATCAACACCTCCCAGCTCCTCCAAAGAGAACAGATCCATTCCAATTATGTCGCTCACGTATCTATAAATTATACTTATTCTTCCCATTAAGTTTCATCCCGATCTCTCCATTCTAAGCGTTTTCCAAGATTTATGTTTCCCCCCTCCAATCCCCTATGTCCCCGGATCCAATTCGAATTCTAAATGGAACCTCTGAGGCATAAGATGCTTCTATATAACAAGTTTCATTAAGATACGATCACCCATTCGTAAGATAAACCTCAATTTTCATGTTTTCCAAGAATTCTGGTTTCCCCCTCCAACTCCCATCAGTGTCACCGGATCTGGTTGGGATTTTAATTATGAGCTCTAAGGCACAAGATCCTTCTAAATATCAAATTTCATTAAGATCTGACCACCCGTTCGTAAGTTACAAATACCTCATTTTTTCTAATTTTTCCTAATTACTCCCCCCCAACTCCACCAAAGACAGCGGAACCGGTCCGGTTATGTCAGTCACGTATCTTGGACATGTTTTTATTCTTCCCACCAAGTTTCATCCTGATCTCTCCGCTTTAAGTGTTCTCCGAGATTCCCCCCTCCAATGACGCTGGATCCGGTCGGGATACAAAATAAGAGATCTGAGTTACGAGGTCCTTCTAAACATGAAATTTCATTAAGATCCGATCACTCCTTCGTAAGTTAAAAATACCTAATTTTTTTCTAATTTTTCAGAATTGACCCTTCCCCTCCCCAACTCCCCCAAATAGAGCGAATCCGTTCCAATTATGTTAATCACGTATCTAGGACTTCTGCTTACTTTTCCCACCAAGTTTCATCCCCATCCCTCCACTCTAAGCGTTTTCCAAGATTTTATGTCCCCCCCCCAATGCCACCTGATCCGGAGCAGATCCGGTCTGGTTATGTCAATCGCGTATCTTGGACTTATTTTTATTCTTCCCATCAAGTTTCATACTGATCTCTCCGCTTTAAGTGTTTTCAAATATTTCATGTTCCCCTCCCAATGACACTGGATCCAGTCGGGATTTAAAATAAGATATCCGAGTTACGAGGTCCTTCTAAATATGATATTTCATTAAGATCCGATCACTCCTTCGTAAGTTAAAAATACCTCAGTTCTTCTAATTTTTCAGAATTAACCTTCCCCCCAACTCCCCCAAATAGAGCGGATCCGTTCCGGTTGCGTAAATCACGCATCTAGGAATCCTGCTTATTTTCCCCACCATGTTTCATCCCGATCCCTCCACTCTAAGCGTTTTCCAAGATTTTAGGTTCCCCCCTCCAACTTCCCCCAATGTCACCAGATCCGGTCGAGATTTAAAATAAGAGCTCTGAGACACGATATACTTCTAAATATCAAATTTCATTAAGATCTGATCACCCGTTCGTAAGTTAAAAACACCTAATTTTTTCCGATTTAACCATCCCCCCACCCCCACCCCCAGATGGTCGAATCGGGGAAAGGACAATTTCTGATTTAATCTGGTCTGGTTCCTGATACATCGGCCAAATTTTATCGTCCGACCTTACCTAGAAGTGTCTAAACTAGCAAAACCGGGACTTTTGCGTAGAATACCGACCGCCTTCTTCTCCAGTCAAGTCTTTCCTCTCTAAACTCCATGATTTTTTGCATCAACCCCATTTTCAAAGTAAAGATGTTATCCTTTCCGGAGATTTCAATATTGACCTTCTAGAAGCTTCAAATGAATCTTCTGTTGAGTTATTGTCTTCTTGCTTTTCTGCGTATCTGCTTCCTACTTGCCTAATACCTACAAGAATTTCACCTAGTTCTGCTTCTCTCATTGATAATATTTTTACATCTTTACCTATTCAAGCAAATTTTGCTGTTTTAAGTGATATATCGGATCATTTCCTGCTGGTTTCAGATTTAGCTTTTACTTATAAAATACCACAGGTAAGTAAGGAACGTCAAGGACGGTTAATAAATAAAATAACATTAAAGCACCTGAATGAAAGCCTTGGACTATTGGATTGGCAGGAGGTAATATTCACGGAGGATACAGATATGGCAGCTGATAATTTTCTAAGAAATTTCAATTGCTACCTTGATTCTAGTTGCCCATTTGTTACGATTAAAATTTGCAGAGAAAAATTTCCTATAAGGCCATGGATAACGTCTGGAATTT
Source organism: Artemia franciscana (assembly GCF_032884065.1). Lineage (NCBI taxonomy): Eukaryota > Metazoa > Arthropoda > Branchiopoda > Anostraca > Artemiidae > Artemia > Artemia franciscana. Next base: position 24,918,318 of record NC_088867.1, on the reverse strand, counting down.
TGATATCAGTTAAGAAAAAAAAAATCAGTGATTTAAAAAGCAGTTAAAGAATCCAACTGATTATAATATTAAATTTTTTTAGGATTTTCAAAAATAAATTAACCACACTGATACGTTTGTCGAAACAATTGTATTATAAAAAGTCTTTCGAAGAAGCTCAAAATTCTCCTCGCAAAACGTGGTCTTTAATTAATTCTTTTATAATCAAAGAAAGTAAGTCTAATTTTCCTGAAGTTATTAGTTTAGAAGATGGTTCGACTACTAATAAATCGGAGAAAGTGGCTGATATTTTGAATACTTATTTTGCTAAAATAGGAGAGAAAATTGTTTCGTCAGTAATGAACCAGTTTGATTCACGTAGTAATAAACATTTTTCTTCATACCTTCCATCTCCTCAAAGTAATTCAATTTTTCTCGGGCCTATTTCTCAGTCTGAAATAACAAAAATAGTGTGTGATCTAAATCCAGGTAATTCAGCGGGAATTGACGGGTCTAGTTCTAAAATTGTTAAAGAAATATTGTCTGCAATAATATTACCATTACAGCATATAGTTAATCTTTCATTTAAAACTGGAGCTTTCCCATCTGCTTTTAAAGAAGCGCGGATAGTTCCGCTTTACAAAGGTGACTCTCCTGAAAATCCATCAAATTACCGCCCTAGTTCTATTTTGTCAGCATTTTCTAAAATACTTGAGAAGGCAATTTATAAGAGGTTTTATGACTTTCTTAAATCGTCTAATTTCTTCACAAATTCCCAGTTTGGTTTCCGGTCTGGACACAACACTGAACATGCTATCGTTGCTCTCATCCAATATATTCGTGAATGCTTAGACAGAGGTGAAATTCCAGCAACAATATATTTAGATTTTAAAAAAGCATTCGATACAATATCCCATTGTATTCTTTTTCGTAAATTGGATGATTGTGGTGTGCGTGGACCGGCGTTGGATCTAGTTAAATCTTATCTTGATAAGAGAAAGCAACGATTAGATCGAGGCAATTTCCTCTCTTCACCTGTACCTCAGTCTTCGAAGGTTGGGGTACCTCAGGGCTCTGTCCTAGGTCCTCTGCTTTCTTTAATTTATATAAATGATTTTCACCGCGCTTTTACATTCCCGTGTCTCAACACACATTTTGCTGATAATACGGCAGTTTCAATTTCTGAAAAGAATGACGAGGAGTTGGAGGCAAAACTGAATACTGCATTTTCTAATGTTCTTGATTGGTGTTCTTCAAATTTTATTGCTTTGAATGTATCGAAAACTAATTTCATAATTTACGGCAGAAAGTCAAATATCTGCCCTCGTATTAACCGAGTTACTTCATCTATTATCAATATCTCGGGTGAAAATGATAAAGTACCTTGGACTTGTGATTGACGAAAGCTTATCTTTTAAAACACACATTCAAAATCTACGCTTAAAGATTTCAAGGTATGTGGGTTTAATGCGAAGGTTGAAGCTTTGTTTGCCCTTCTCTCCTTTACGAAGTATTTATTTTGCTCTTATTCAGACTAATATTAATTATTGTTCTCTAGTATATTTATCTACATTTAAAAGCCATATTAAACCAATACAGATTTTACAAAATAAAGCCCTAAGAATCCTTAAACTTTTTGTTCCATCACCTATTGAACTTCCAAATAAGTCTTCTACAGGATCTTTATATACTTATCTAGATAAACTTCCAATTTCTCAACAATTTGCTTTTGGAGCAATTCTTTTCAAAATCAATTATGACATTAAGAAATTACCACCATATTACCTCCATCAAAGTTTGTTCTCCCAATCACAAGATTTACATAATTATAACACTCGACAAAAAAAGAGTATCTAAATTGACAAGTATAATACTGAGAGATCTAAATTCGCTCCGTTTGTGTCAATAGCTCGGTGCTGGGATGCTCACACGGCTCTTATTGATAAATTTTCCTCTATTCATTTAATAAAAAGGAAACTTAAATTTCAATTAGTTCAGGATTATTTTTAATTAAGTATCTTTTTAGTAAGGCAAAGTTATTTGTATGGTTCGTTGCTCTGGGTGATTATGGGCCTCTCAGCTATCTTCCAGTATTAATTATATTTAATAATATTGAAATTTTTAATTTCTTCAATAGTATTAAAAGATCCTGGGCTAGCTGCTACTTTCATATTATTGTTGTGTTATTGTATCTTTGCCGTCATGTTTATCTTTGTATTGTAGTGTATGTTGTTATTGCATCTTTGTCTAGGCCTAGTTTTTCGAGCTTGTCTCCCCATGGGCCTATGTCATATATATTAATACATGTATGTGTGATTAATAAATAAATGAGCTTGAACTTGACAGACCAACAGAATTTACGATCGCTAAATGTCACTTGGTAGATACCAAGTGACATAAAAAGGAAAGAGTGAAACCGAGGAAAACTACAGAGTGATTGAAAATTGATTAGAAATCTAGTCTTCCATTCAACACCGTTTTTTACTAAGTTATACAATCATCATTGCTTGAGAAAGGGCTTGTTCTGTTTCGTTTTAAATGTTTGTCTTTTTATTTTGTACTATGGACTCTTAAATTTGTTTTTTTTACTCTTTTTCTTGAATACGGCTTAGCGGAGTTCTCAGCCAAATTTTTTTCATTTGTGCTTTCTTTCACTGGCTGTGATTTACCTTTTTTTTTCTTTGTTTATTTTCTTTGTTGGCAGACATTCTCTCGGTTTGTCATACTTACCCAGTCAGAATACTAAAAATCTGAATATACAATTGGCTTATATTCGTAATTCTCTGATTTGAGAACAATTGTTTGACGCAGATAATAATCTGCGTCAAACAATTTTTATTATAGATTAAGATATATAATAAAATAGGGATAATATCATCCCTATTTTGAACTGTTTTACTTTCGTAATTGTTTGACGATATACAACTGGTACCTCAAGTCACTCTACCTCAAAATGCCATTTAATAAGCGAGAGCATTTTTCATTAGACAACCGGTAGGTTTTCTATCCTCACAATAAATGTGCAGAATACTGTTTTTTTTCTCTTTTAATTCCCGTGGTCCGACCGGATCTACCACTAGTTTGATAAAATAACATAAAAAAATGAAGACAAATTTTACCTCAGAAGCCTGTGATGATTTACAATAGCTATATCCACAACTGCCTCTAAAGTCTGGCTTAAAATCGGATCATTATTTTTCTTCCTTTCTGAAAAACTGAGAAGATTCGGTAAAAACTTTTCAAGAAGAAATTGAGAGCATGAGCCATCTGTTAACAGTTCTTTAACAATGCCAATCACTTTTCCAGAATCTGATATGGAGATATCTTGATTTTGAAATATCTCTGGAAGAGAGAAAATAATGTGCACCTATTTCTAACGAAAATTCATGGTAACTTCACTGAACACACATAACTTTTAGAAAGAAAACAAGAAATGCTACCCAGGAAAGATACTGCAATTTTCAAAACATAGACTTTAGAAATATAATCTTATCGTTGATTAACAGAAATGACATCGATACAACCGTAGGAGTAAAAGCGTGAACATGCGCATTACATTACACTAAGGAATTGCAGTTCACAAGGTTCAGTCTATTTTCGGAAATAGTTTGGATACATTTTTGGATCGAGTGAAATATTTTTTAATTTTCGAAATGTTTATTATATACACTTTTTTTTGTCTGGATAGTTGGAAGTAACAGAACCACTGCAATTTTAATGGAAATAAGGTCAAAATAAAAAACAATGCTCTTAAAGCAGGCACAGGCGAAGGTTATGACCTAGCCAAAGGTGAAAATCCAGATATCCAGATGAAAATACACAAGGAGAAATTTCTCTTTATTGTGTACTGCTATCTTCGGCCAATTCAAGTACATGTACTAACACAAGCTCAAAGAAACCCAAAGGACGAAAAAGGTGAAAAACAAGAACAAACAAAATTAACTAGAACGGCCACAAACCCGAGTTTTCAAACTTCGGACCTGTGTTTTCTGTAGATCAAGCAAGGCTATATCCACTTGTACCTGATAATTCTTTTTATCCCAGTTATGGTCATTAAAATATACTTAATATACAATTTTTTTACAGCCTGGTTTGATTTATTTCCTCCACATTTACTTTTTATCAACTAGAGTCCTGACTCGAACACTTAAAGTAAAAACAAGTTACTAAAGTCAAGTCATGCTAAAATTTAAAATTCCTTCCGTTTAGATTGTAATTTTTAATCCACAATTTATGCCAGCCTTATTTACTTTTTAAACAATAAGTACACCTCTACGCCACTACACGGTACAAAATGAATATACTGTTTTACCCAGTTATAAAACCTAGATTTTATCGCCTGTTTTTGGTATTATAGTGACGGCGATAGGACAAGCTCAAGCATAGATGAGCTGATGGTAATACTAACAAATTGTAGGTGGAATAAAATTCAGTTTGTGAAGAAAAATAAATGAATTTTGAAGAAAACTGTTGCACCAAAGTCGAAAGACCAGAGTAGAAATCAGTTTTTGCTGCTTACTACTACTGCAAGTTGTTGTTCATGACCTGAGATACGACCTTGAAAATTGACATCTACAATATTCCCATCTTAAGATATTAGGCCGTTGTGTGTTGGAGAGAGCGTTGTCCGTGCCGCAATATTTGCAGCAAATTGAAAGAAACGATTAGCCCTTGCACGTATAAGATAGCTAAGTGGCTTTCTGATGTTTGCTAATACAATGGGTGACGAGGTGACAAAGCAGAAGCTTCCGTTCGAACTGTAAGAGAGGAGGAGGGGTTTTGATCAGCAGCTCATAACTCAGAAAAACCGGAACAATAAGTGCTAAAACGAAAACAATCCATATGCAGATGGGTTACCTAAAAAAAAGAAGGAAAATATAAAATGCTGGAAATAAAAATGCAGGACCCGTCATTAACAGCTAGGAGATTAGAGCAAAAATTAAAGTGATATAATCTCGAGTTTTATGGTTTCAACCCTACAGTCAGAGGCCAGTCGCTGAAAAAAAATCTGCTAATTTGCTCTGACAAGGTGTTATGTCGATTGGGAATCAAGCGGCCTGGAATAGAAGAGGCGTACAGATTCAGAAAGCTGGCATACCAAATCTTCTCAGGTCGAAAAATGAATGTAAAAGTTAGACACCTTTTTTAGTCAGATAGTCAACGTGCGAGTCCCATCTTAAATCTTCGTAAAAGTTAATAGTTTTCTTTGTCGGCATTAGGGAAACAAGAAAAGAGTGGCTGTCCACCTTCAGGAAGAAAAAAGTCATATTACAGCTCTTAGTTTCACTGACCGTCAGTTTCACCTTTCCTAATTCAGCTTTTAGATCATTAAAAATTATCGTCTGGTCAAATTGTTCGGTAGTCGGAGGGCTTAATCGCAGTGATAAAACAGTTAAATCATCAGTAAATTTGAAACGCTCGCGAATTGTTGCTAAAATATGGTTAAAAACAATAAGAAAAGAAAGTGGGTCTTATTTAGTCCCTTTTGGCGAACCGCAAAAATATATGTAAAAGTCCAGATGGCTCATTATCCGGGAGTTGGATACACTGGGAAATTTGAAAAAGAAAATTAGCAAGCATACATACAACAAATGGACGGGCACCCATAACCTTAGCTTCTCCCACTACTACATTATGGTCAATACTATCAAAAGCCTTAACCATGTCAGCAAATAATCATGAACATAAGCTCTATATTTTAAGTGTTTAAGGATGGTATCTAACAATGCAACCAAATAGTAAACAGTACTATAAAGGGGTCTAAATTCAAATTGTTGGTCCTCAAATAAACAATTGATGTGTCCTCAAATAAACAATCAAAATAAAACTTCCAAATACTGCTGAAAGAGCCGGTGTTGTTGGAATCGGCATCACATCAGTAGCCTACTATCCTTAGGTATAGGGGTAACACACGCCTGTTTAAAATAACAAGGAAAACACCATCAATAAAACGATGGTTAAAAATTGCTGTTAAAGGAGTAGATTAAAGATTAACACACTCAATAAATAATCTAACCATTATCTCACTAGGGTATATAGATTTACGAGAATCAATTGCCTTCAACTTTTTCACAACTGACTGAATCCCTAGGGTAGGGATATTTGAAACTCAGTCATTAGATGGTAAGGTTGTTAGTCACGGATGAATTTTACAAATTGATGCACAAAATCATTAATTTCACTAGGTAGCAGGGCTTTGCCATTATTATCTCTCACTTCAACACTGGTCACTTTTTTACCGATAATAATGTGAACTGTATCATGGAACTTCCTTGGGTTGAATTTATATATTTTGCTTATTATTCTAGAAATATACTGCTTACGCAAACGTCTTATTTTATACATAATTGGATGTCTTAATTTGCTGAAATCTTCCCCAGGTCCAGTTAAATGCAATTCATTCCTCAATTTTATCAGATCCTTAATATCTTGGGTAATCCATGTTTTTTTTTATTAGATTTCGCATTTTTTTTTGTATGAAAAAATTTCACTGTATTTTCGAGCAGTTCCTTAGATAATTAAATAAAAAAACACGTTTTTTTTTTAATTTAAAGTAAGGAGCGACATTAAAACTTAAAACAAACAGAAATTATTCCGTATTTGAAAGGGGCTGTTCCCTCCTCAACACCTAACTCTTTACACTAAAGTTTGACTCTTTGTCACAACTCTACTTTTTAAAACAATAATAAAAAAAACAACACAAAAACTAAAAAATGCTGATACCTAATGGGGATAATGTAACTGGGGGATAGTAATATTCAGGACAGGTGCTAAAAATGAGAATGAAGAATGAAGCTTAGCAGAAACAGAAGAGGATCATGTATATGTTTATATATTGATAAACAAAGAAATGCATATAGGAAACAAATGGAAGAGTATGTAGAGCAGTAGCTGTGTTAGTTGGATAGCTTATTTTCAATCAGTTCTGCATCTTAAGAGAAAATCGGGAAATATGATGTGGCTAAGTTGGTGTTCAGGGAGATGAAGCTGATTTTTTCGTGTGCTTTACAGCAGCGAAAGACTTATGAGAAGAAGCATTCTGAAAAGTATAGTGATTCTGATTTCCTTATTGCAGGCAAATTCAACACAGACACCAGGATGACAGTTGAGTGTTCTGCCCCAAATAAAGAAATTTCAAGAGTCAAGAATCTTAAGAGTTTCCTATAGCAAATAAATTGAATAAAAAGACGTGAACTGGTATGAGAAAAGGTAAGGACCATGGGCAAAGCAGCTAGTGTTGAGGATGTAAGATCATCTACAAAATCGGTGAGGTAAGAAAGAGGAGAACAGGAAGAAGAGAATAAAGAAATACAGCTAGCAATACAAAAAAAAGTAAAAAATTTTAGGGAAAAGTGAAACACTGACTGAAAGGGGCGATTATGAGCAAGATGGAATGGCCAGCAGCCTGGATGACATCGACAGAAATACTTATATTTAAGAAAAGGGACCAAAATAGATATGAAAATTACATAAGTATTTACCAAGAGAATACGATACATAAGTTGCTTGCTAATAAGATAATTTGCTAGATATGCAAGTTGTATACTGGACAAACAGCGTGGTAGAATGAGAGGGAAAAAGTAGCAGTAGACCAGGATGGTTTTGAGGCCGGATATGGCGCAAATCATCGGAGTTGTGTATTAAATTGTTTAATTAAGAAACAGCTAAGTAGGAAGGGAGAAAAACAATACCTGGTATTTGACAATATTAGGAGAGACGTTTTAATGAATGAACACTTGAACGTTGGGTTATCCTACTCATTTGCTGGACTGTTGATTGAAGCGTACGATGTAAAAAATCTGTGATGAAAGTAGCAGGAAAGTTTTCTGGTATGATTTGGTCAAATCTGGAGGCAAAACAGGGATTTTTTACTTCCTCTTTATGATTACTGTCCGTTTTGAAATATATTTGAGGAACAAATGAAGCAGCTACATTGTTAATAGACGTGAGCGAATTCAGTGTGTTAATACTTATAGATGATATAGCATTAGTGGCAAAATTAAGGGATTAATTACAGCATTTGACTGATAGGACAAGTGTACATTTAAGAAAAAAGAATTTGAGTCTGAACACGAAGAAGTCAGTTTTGGAAGTGTTAACAAACGGAAGAAATGTGACGGCAAAACATAAAATTCCTTGTGACGGAATTTGTAAGTGAAAGAAGAGTTTACATATTCAGGTCTTAAATTGACAGCAAAGGGTGAGTTTAGCAAACAATTAGGGATAAGCTTGGCAAAAGGAAAGCGAGGCTCTTATGATGTGACTGGGAGTCAGTTAGCCAGCCAAAGTGTTATGATGTAAAGATAGAAAAACAAATATTGCTTCCAAAAATGCTTCAGGTTATGTATTATACGTGTGATATCTGGATTAACTAAGAACTCCTAAGTTGGGTATTGTTCAGGTATAGCAATTTAAAAGCGTTGTCGGGTTAAATAGATCTTGTTAATAACTTACTAACTCAGGGGGCCTTCAGTTCGTTGATGTCATTGAAAAATAGAAGATTGGTAGCTATGATTATGTTTTGGGAAGATTTCATGAAGATACGAAGGTTCAATATTACGAAAGCAGCATATTTGGATGCTTTGCATAAGAGTGAGGATGGTTCGGGCAAAGTAAAATAAACAGACTACTGGACGAATTTAATTTGAGTGACCTGTTGAGCGAAGGTGCTGGCGTGGATTTCGATTTGACAGCAGAAAGAGTGAAAGAGAGATTACGATACCAAGAAATACAACCATGGCATTAGGAGATGACAAAGACCTCGATACTTGAGTTTTATACAAAGGTTAAAGAGGTGCGGAGGGAAGTGATTTATTTTAACGCAGGAAAGTTAAGGGATGCTTGGTCAGTATGAGAGAAGATGGGTTATTATTTTGCGAAAGAAGGAGGTCTATGGGCCAAGCTGTGCAGCAAAATAGCCCTTCACTTTTGCCCAATGTTTTGGGGTATATGAAAAAAAACCTAGCATTTTGAAGGAAAACATAAAGAATAGGTAGAATTAAGGAGATGATTCCTCTGTTAATAAAAATAAATGGATACTTATGAGGAAGGACTTTGGAGAAATTCTTAAGTTGGGGGAAAACCTGAGACTATAAATGAACCACAGAGCTCTTTTTCTGTTAATTGATACAGGATCGTGTTTATGTATTGGCCATTAAGTTCTATCGATTACTGTTTTGTTTTTTCAGTCGATTGTCTATTCTTATCGCCTTTTGTGCAAATAAATGATCATTATTATGATTGTTACTAATATTTATCGAGAACTGTCATTTACAAACCTTGAGTTACACTCGCCAGTTTCACAGTCAAATTATAAAATAATAACTTGGGACCGCTTTCAATGGGAGTTCCAGAAATCCAAAATGCAGCTAGTGAGCAATAGTCTAAAGGCACCATGTATCACTTATATATAACTTACATGGCTCTACTGACATGAATTTTCCGTATCTTATTTGGTCCTTAAATAGGAAGCTAAAGGTGCATGACCAGTGCCGACTCGCAATGTTTGAAACTAAATGCCTACACCAAAAAGTCAGAATCAAAACTTTGACAGAGTCTCAAGAATGGAACTCTTTGAGTGCCTTGAAATCCAACAAAGAATCCCCAGCAAGATCCGGCTCGGGCAACTCCGATGGCTCAGTCACATCCAACGGATGAGTTAGTGCTGTCTCCCAAAAATCATCTTCGAAGGTCAGATTCACTATTCTTTCCCTTGTGGTCGTCCTCCAAGTAGGTGGGAGGATAGCTTCGCGTCTCACCACCTCGGACCTTGTTCATTTGGAAGAAAACCACGAGCATACAGAAGGCATACCCACACGATTGCAAGAAGGTGCGATATTTGACCCTCAAGTAACCACGAACTTTAAGACTTTTCTAGCATTGTCTGGAAACTGGAGCCCATGAGACGGAAAATGGTTGTGATTCATTTGGGTGCCTAAAATATTTTCCTTGAGCAAACAAATAGTCCTATTTGTTTGCTCAAGGAAAATAAGAATAGCTGAAAAAAAGAATAACCGAAAGACTCCCATCAATTCTTTCGTTCTCTTGTAAAACTCGCGCCATACAACACAAGGACATTGGGATAGCCACAGTTAAGATGGTTCAAAAAGTTTTAGACCAAGAATATGGATACTATACTTTTTACCCTCCTATCCTGAATGGAATTAAAAGCGTATGAGTAGGTTGTGAGACAAGACTGGCTACACATGAGGTAGAAAAAAAAAATGAAGAACGAAACACAAATGAAACTTCTTTTATAATGTAAGATAACTCAGGTCACACGGTCCCCATATGCCTGACGCAAATATGGTCTGAAACCACACTAGCTCTGCCCGACGTTTTTTGCTTTCGTGAAAACTATTTCCAAACATTTTTTTTTCTTTTACAATAAATAAGTTTTTCCGAGCACTGAAAATGGCTCATCGAAGTTCTTTGCCAACATATCCGTTTTGTTTTCTTTATTCACAAGCTGAAAATTTTCCTCGTTTGTTTTTGTCTTTTTGCTGTTTTTATTTTTCTAATGTTCACAAACATCTGACCTAATAACAACTTACCTTCTATGTACCTGAGAAAACTTAAAAAGCTACTTTCCAAGTGTTTTTCTGCTTTAACACACAAATAGAGAAGATCTAAGTTGTCTTGTAAACAAGAATCAGCTACTGCATTTCCTCGTTTCGATATACCTCGCATTGAATAGGGGAAGCTCTCCATTAGCTTTGAAAGCAATTTTCTATAATCATCGTTGTTTACCTGCAAAAAAAAAACAAACAAAAAACAAACAACATAATTATAAAATAGAAGCTGATAATTTGGTAGAGTGATAAGTTCTGCTGTCTTGTTGGTTTCATAAACATTAAATGGTGAGTAAGCTGTCATGACATCGTTATTTCCGAAATAAAAATAAGTATCTCACAAGGACGCATCTCCCACATAATTAGAAGGCGAGGAAAATTCTTCTAGCTGATTTTTTATTCACTGGTCATATATATATATATATATATATATATATATATATATATATATATATATATATATATATATATATATATATATATATATATATATATATATATATATATATATATATATATATATATATATATATATATATATATATATATATATATATATATATATATATATCATTTTTCATATCAATCTTGAAATTACGAAACTGATTGTAAACAATGGACACCCCCCCCCCCAAAAAAAAAGAAACTAAAAAAACACCAGAAAAATCAACTGAAGGCCAAAACCCTATTCTGGTGACCGCAGATGGACCAAAGGGAGTGAAAGGAAGCCACAAATATCCCTAGAAGCCTGTTTTTTGCCTAGTAAATACATAAAGCTATTTTATCTCTTTGATAACCCAAAACTAAACACTGATAAGCCTGTTCAAAAACAGTAAATAGTAGGTAGCCAACAGCCATTTGCTACAGCCAACTATTCAGCAATGCATGTATATTCTTGTTTTTTCGTGATGCTAAATTTCATGTCGCAAAATCTTTAGCATCATTACCATAATTACCGTATCATCATTACCATAAAAACGTCTTTAAAAATTTAACGCAGTTGCCAAAGAATCTTTGAAAAGTAAAATCTACCTCAAAGTAAGAATTTATTACAGGAAAACAGGAGTTCAATCTTTTTTATTGTGGATGATTCTTTTGATAGTGGACCAACCACTAGGCTCAAGGAGGAATTACAATAAAATTCAAGTAAAAAATTGTCCTCACTTTTGACCTACTTGTGCAGGAATAAATGAAGTAACATCTGATTTAATTTACCCTCTCTTAATTTAGACAGTATAATTAATAAGAAGAATATCAAATTACAAAAAAATCAATAGTAAATAAATGAATGGATATAGTGTTTGAGTTTGCTGATATGATCATTCCTAGATTACCTGTTTACTGATATCCATCTTTAGTAGTGCAGGTCATTAGTTGTCCATTTAAATCTAAAAGGAAGACCGTCAACTGGACTATGTTCTGAACTGTTTTAAAGGGTTTTATCTCCCAGAAGATATTTACAGGATAAACTCTCTCGTATTGATTACGCAATTTTTTAAGCAACCCAGTTTAATGATAAATGACTGAATAAAATACAGGATAATGGAAAAACTTCCTGTTTTCATTTGCAAAAAAATAAAGACATTGAAACTAGGATTGCGTCCAGTTTATCCGTTGCGAAATATTATAAATAAGTGTTCATGTTTGAGCTGTAGTACGCTCTTTACTAGTTTACGGCCACTGCTACACCCATCAAATCTAAATAGAGGCTACTAAACAAAATAAAGACAAAAACTTACTTGTCCTGTTCCTAATTGATTGCAGCTCTCCAAGGCTTTTAAGACGGCTATGATAGACCGCAAGACCTCAATCATATCTGAGGTTATTTGCTTCCCTAAAATTATAATCATATACAATATTTTGATCTTCTTTATAGTAGCACGTGGTTTGAAAAAAGGAAAATGATTTATCTTTCCAATTGGATATAGGTTTCAAATCATGTCGGTAGTCTAGCCACACACTAACAAATCGACAATATTCCTTACATAGATATTCGTTCATAGTTACGAAGATTTGGAGCAAAAATTCGGACCTCACACAAACCATAAAGATTCATCGAGAAGATTCCCGATAGAAAAAAATTTATTGATAACAATTCTATGGTTCGATCACGCACGTAATACGAGCAGGCTGTAGGAGACGCAGAATATAGATGTCGATTTGGATTTCCGCACCAGGGTACTAGATGAGTGAGAATGATTGAAAAAACGCAAACATAAGAAACATAAGAAAATGAAACTAAAACTAATTTCTTTTATCAGAATTCTATATGACAAATTCAATAAACCTTTTCTTCTGCTAAAAGTAATTATCTCTTATTGAAGCCCAAACATGAGCAAGAAACGATTATCGATGTTATTAAATAAAAAAAAAAAACAAGTTTTTTTTTAAATGAAAGTAAGGAGCGACATTAAAACTTAAAACGAACAGAAATTACTCCGTATATGAAAGAGGCTGCTTCCTCATCAACGCCCCGCTCTTTACGCTAAAGTTTGACTCTTTCTCTTAACTCTACATTTTGAAACAGTAAAAAGCGTTAGCGTAAAGAGCGGGGCGTTGAGAAGGAAAAGCCCCTTTCATATACGGAGTAATTTCTGTTCGTTTTAAGTTTTAATGTCGCTCCTTACTTTCATTTAAAAAAACTTGCTTTTTTATTTAATTTCTGAACGTTTTTGAATCAATGCATGTTTAGATTTTGGCTCTCCGCAGAGGAATAATTAAAACGAAATTTGTATATTTATTTTTTTAGCTAAATGGCATTCTCATAATTTTGATTGAATGATTTTGAGAAAAAAGAGCGGGGGAGGAAGCCTGGTTGCCCTCCGATTTTCGGTTAATTAAAAAGGCAACTAGAACTTTTAATTTTTTACGAATCTTTTTATAAGTAAAAGATATACGTAACTTATAAATTAGCTTACGTAAAGAACTTTTGTATTCTCATGTTTTTACTACATATATGAGGGGGTTCGCCCCCTCGTCAGTACCTCGCTCTTTACACTAAAGCTTAAATTTTGTCCCAAATCATTAAGAATGACTCCTGAATCACAAAAGCCGCAGAATATATAGTTGAAATTACTAAAAAATACTTTAGCGTAAAGAGCGAGGTATTAGGAGGATGTGAGCCCCTCATATGGGTAATAATTTCTGTTCGTTTTAAGTTTTAATGCTGCTGGTTACTTCCAGCTGAAAAAAAAACTTTTTCATATTTATTTTTTCATTGTTTTTTTTTAAGTAATGCTAGTAAATCCTGCGCTCCCTTCATGGAAATTTTCTTCTCCCATGGCAAATTCCTCGATGAAAAAGTTCCCCCAGCATATCCCCCTCTTCTCAACCCCTGCCTCCAACCAAAAAAATCCTCCTGAAAACGCCTGTATACTTCCCAATAACCATTACTATATGTAAGCACTGGTCAAAGTTTTGAACTTGTAACCCCTCCCATAGGGACTGTGGGGGAGTAAGTCGTCCCCAAAGACATAGTTATAAGGTTTTTCGACTACGCTGAATAAAATGGCTATCTCAGAATTTTGATCCGTTGACTTTGGGAAAATAATTAGCGTGGGAGGGGGCCTAGGTGCCCTCCAATTTTTTTGGTCACTTAAAAAGGGCACTAGAACTTTTCCTTTCCGTTAGAATGAGCCCTCTCGCAACATTCTAGGACAACTGGGTCGATACAATCACCCCTGGAAAAAAAATAAACAAAAATAAAAAAAAATAAACACGCATCCGTGATCTTCCTTCTGGCAAAAAATATAAAATTTCACATTTTTGTAGATAGGATTGAAACTTCTACAGTAGGGTTCTCTGATACGCTGAATCTGATGGTATGATTTTCGTTAAGATTCTATGACTCTTAGGGGGTTTTTCCCCCTATTTTCTAAAATAACGCAAATTTTCTCAGGCTCGTAACTTTTGATGGGTAAGACTAAACTTGATGAAACTTATATATTTAAAATCAGCTTAAAAATGCGATTCCTTTGATTTAGCTATTGGTACCAAAATTCCATTTTTTAGAGTTTTGGTTACTATTGAGCCGGGTCGCTCCTTACTACAGTTCGTTACCACGAACTGTTTGATCACCTAGAAACATAAATAAAAAAGGGCGAGACCTTTTCTTCTTATTACCTGGTGATGTAGAACCATTTTTTTATTGAAAAGAGATATATTTACTGATTATAATCTGACGGAAATGTCTTAAGCTATGTATTTCTGAATATTTTCTAAATATTGCTGTATGCTATCGTTTATACGAAATATATATCACTTTTCAAACCTTTGGGACCTAGGTGGGTTATTCAGATAAGATGTAGTCCTATTTCTTGCAGTATTTGTGGGCTACAACGAATTAACTCAAACATTTTCCACCGTTCCCGTTTAAAGAATCTCACATAAACCTCACAGCAGTAAAAGTTTGGACTTTTCTTGAACTTACGAGCCAAGTCAGAGAATGCTAATGCACCAGGGTAGCTATGGACATGATGACCAGTCAGTCAACAGCAATTCCACCATTGACATTTTGGAAAACAAAAAAAATGTCCTATGCTACGGTCTTCCCAGTCTGGCGACGCGGCAAAATTACAAGTGGCTTTGGCAATAAATGGTTTAGTCGGTTTAAAACATCATCATCGATGAAGCTTTTGAAAAATAAATTGAGAACTACGAGTTAATATGTCTGCTCATTGACGTAACACAGGTTTTTACAGCCAAATGATTTTCCCATTATAACAAAGACATCTTGTGTTTAACCACAAGTAAAGTGAATGGCTTCACAAAAGCCATTCACTATTTAATAAAGCCTATTCACTACGATTTATAGTCTAGCATCATCTAATCCGTGTAACCTTTATAGCTCTGGCTCAAACAATGTGTCAGGTGAAACGATTCCAGATTCATTCTTAGCGAGAAAACCAAATCTTCAGTCCCAGAATGAAATCAACTTTTAATTATAAAGTGCGGATCCGACTACATGGATTGTATGACTGAAGAGTCATACCCATGCGTATGACTCTTCAGTCCGCATGAGTACCCATTCCTACAATGAGCTGCAGACAGTCAAACGATTTCAATGGAAGAGGAAGACCCCGTCCTGATCAAGCTGTAGTTATAGCAAATTATGTACATACGTGCGAATCTCCAAACCACCTGCACACAGCACTCCAACTGCACACAGCACTAAACAGCTGTAAAAGCCAGGATCAGCTAATGATAGGGAGAGTGACCTCCTTTAGAATCAGTTGAGAACGAGGGTGCTGGGACATATGGACGCAGATAACACAAAAAGAATGGAACAAGAATGCTCCGGTTTACAACGCACAACAAGTTATCCCTTAGGAGCAGATGCATCCAACAAAAAAATTTGCATACTTTACATTGAGACCAGGAGATGGTCGAAAACTTGCCCAGTTTGATTATATATTTATGCAAAAAAGATGGGGTTCCTCCGTCCTTGACTGTATAGCATTAAGACGGTCGCACAGTTTTTTTTTTGTATTTTTCTATAGTTTTATGCTTATCTTCTTACGAAGATTGACTAATTACTTTGCTTTGATCATATCCTCACGAGTTTCAGCTTTGATGCTTTATAGAACCTGTTTCTAGACTTTCCAGCTAGTCTAGGTACTTATGAACAAAAGGGGCATTTCTTCAAAATAAAACTAGGAAATAATTTTTGCCTGTTTAAATATGAAATTATGTTTTTTTTAGAAATTTAACACTTTTCGAGAATTTTTAAGTTCTTTTACACTCATAGTAATTCATAAGTGCATCCAAGAAGGCTTAAATAGCCAAAAACCCAACCCAACCCCTTTCAACCGAATTACCAACTTAGTAGTGACGGTATTGGTAATTCAGCACCTTCATATTCTAAAACCTTTCAAAACTCAAAATTTGGCTGCGCTCTTTCTGTGAGCTTGGCTTTATTTACCATAACCTACAAATTGTTCCCTGAAATATAAAAGCAAGGAACGATGGATTTCTCATATACAAATCAGTACAATTTTCTACTGCTTTCAATTCGGCATGTTTTATTTAGGCGTGATATATATATATATATATATATATATATATATATATATATATATATATATATATATATATATATATATATATATATATATATATATATATATATATATTTGTGTGTGTGTGTGTTATTTCGTACACCTATGTAGGATATCTCTATAAATATTCGCATGTGAATATCTATTTAGATGTATATATACCTTCAATTTCGTCCAATCCATTTTGCTCAGGTGCAGCTTCAACCCAAGTTTCGATCAAAATTGGCAAAAGGGAGTTAGCAATGGATTCGTTGGTCTTCTCTCGACTTGCCTCGAAGACATCGTAACTTTTAAGAGACAAGTCCAAACTTGTGTCACAATTCAAAAAGGCTGGATGATATAATTCACTTTCAAGAACCGACGGAAACACTATTGTTGGACATGTGTACTCTAGTGAAGGCTGGACAACTGACAAAGCTTTATTAGAAAGCACAATAAGCGATTCTATACGCTTCAATATGACTGTTCGCCACTTCAACGTTGTTAGTTTGCTTACAGGATTGACAATTAAAACTCTTCCACGGCTACCTCTGAACAAAGAAGAAAGTGGCAATTAATCAGTGGCGCATGAAGCAAAAACAAAAAAATTTCACTATAGTGAATGTTATTTTTTATTACTATAATGTCTTTTTGTATAGAACAAAGACTTGGCGTCATATTTTTTACAGTAAAAATGGTAGAAGATCTATCATTACATTTAGAAATAGTTGGTTCTATTCAGAGCGAGACATTAGCAGTTGCAGCATTAGCACTTACACAAAAGTAGGAAGGGACAAATTCCCTTTGTGGTTAGTTCAGACGACCCAGACCCCGTGAGAAGAAATGAAAAAAAATTGGCCTAAAAATGTTTTTGGGGGGTTATGGACCCCCACTCATCCCTAGAAATCCTTCGGTAAACCACCCCTCCTCTTAATTTTGACAGTGTGTGTTTAGTTAAACATAGTGCATTTTGTGATACAGCTGAAATGTTGTTTGTGTTAGTTTCGACTTCTATAAGTTAGTCCATATACATGAATCAATAGCATCTTCCAATCCCCACAATCAAGCTAAAGTAAGAAAAATTAGATTCAACATCACTGCTGCATAACATGAGTGCCTAGATTTCGCTTTGTGACGAATAATTTTAAACCACAGTCCTTTGAGTTTTCAGGCGCGGTTCCATCCACTGATAATTATTTATAGGTGATATATTCAATTCGACTTTCATTAAACTTTCAACACTTTTAATCCTACAGAAACATTTTTTGTATATGTTTTTTGTACTGTACATTGAACATATCAAACATATCAAAGTCACTTTATATTCGTAGTGACAAGTTTATACCGCGCTCTCAATTTGAGACAGTTGAGATAGGCACTGGTGAAGGCATTTAATGTTTGTTCCTAAGAATTAATTTTTTATCACAGACAAGTAAGGATGAAACCATGTTTTTTAAATAAAACTGAAAGAGGAGATCTCTTCTTCTGCTCTTCTACATCTATATCCATCACAGAGTCTTTTCTAGGTAGTATTGACCTGTTACCTTTATTTTCATAGCCTTTTGAACACAATAAAGAAAGAAGAACGCCCATTTTAGCTTTTCCTATGGAAGCATCTGTGCTAATTCCTGGCTTAGGTATCCAAAATTATTTGAAGACATATTTTTCACAAAAAAGGTATGCTGACTCTTTTCTTTCTTTTTCCTTTTTTTTCGAATTACCTACAATGGCAAATATGGAGTCAACGATGCTCGTTGCGAAAATTATAAAAATTTGTGAGTTTTTATACATACAAAATCGGGTGTGCGTCTTTGTCGCTTTATGTGTGTACTGAGATATGAGCCAAACTAATACAGCTTCACCCTTTTAAACCTTAAGCCTTTTAGCTATTTAAGCAGTTATCATCACATCTTTGCACATTTTTATTGGGAAAGGACGGGCAATTAAATAAAAAGCTAAAAAAGAAGAAGAACAAAAATGGATGTGAACTGAATAAAAAAGATATATAGGAAATTATTGGAAATTTGGCAATGTCCTTGAGATTTTAGGGAGGAGTCACTACACTCATGCCAACACACTGAAAGGATACTATGAGCACTACAGTACAAAATGTGGCATTTAATTTGATTCTACCGATTAAGTTTTTTCTAGGAGCTTAAATAAGCACTTGGACGGTGGAGAGGAATTTACATTTGATCCCAAATGCAGCACCATTTGGGTAAAAAGTACTACTTTTTTCTAGTTCAACGATACCAGAATACAGACCTGGGTAGCAACCCTTGCTACACTGTTATCGTTTGACACATAAGAATAGCTTTAAATTGAAAAGAGGAAAGTAAAAGTCTAACTAGAGAGACGTCTGTTCCTGGTGGAAACCTTATTTATATGGAAAAAAGATAGTAAGGGCATAATAAGTTTTTCAATTGATCCCTAGTGAAGACACACCCTTTTAGAATATCATAGCATCCAGGGATTAAAAAAGGCCAATGTACGACTAAATTCAAAAATTGATCAGACTACTATTAAATTGCCTTAGTCCCCTCCTTCCTATTGGCCTCCAAATAATTATATCCCTCCCAATTTTTTGTTTTACAAATAAAAAAAAGTGAAATTCCCTGGCCAGTGTTATTCTTATTAGTGTTTCTGAGTTCTAAAGTGACAAGCTACCGACTTAATACTTTCAGAGATGTCAAATATGATAAGAGTCAAGGAGGGAAATATAGGCTACCATAAGTTTACCATAAATATTACGAGTATGGTTGAATATGTAGTTTATTATATTTAGTCAACCGACTCACACCCAAGCTAGCAGATCAAGTTTGGATACCATCTAGCATGTTCGCCTGGTCCATCTGGTCAAGCTAGGTGGCTTATCCGATCTTACTTTTGCCTTATTATCATTACCCAGCTTTTGTGTGACATAGTCGTCATATGCCTCTCACGTTAATATTAGAAGCTATCTTGCAAAGTGTACTTTCATATATTGCTTATAGCTTTTACTATTTTCATAGAAAAAGCACAAGGCTAAGAATAAAAATATTTAAAAAAATCTCTTACCGCCAAATGTACCAAGACTAAAAAATAATTATTTTCCTTGCTACCAAGACAAATTTAAACTTTCGCAAGCTTAAAAACAAAACGTTGCATGGGTAGACATTTCATAAACATTCAAAAACAACTTTTATGTCACGCCCTCCCATACTTTCATTTAGTCTTGAAAATTATCAATTTTTTTTATCCTGTCTTAGTAAAAAAGTGAAAACTTACTGCTCAGATTTCCTTGAAATTTGATCAACAAAATCCAATAGAATTCTTTTTGCATATGGTTTCATTAAAGATGGTACTGTTTCCACAAAAGCATCTAATATTCGAATCGAGTCTTGTTTTACTCCTTGATTTATGTTATTCATTGAACAAGACAGCATTGCAGCTAAAAATCCGAAGAAAGGAGCAATTTCATTGGTAGATTTCTGAAAAGAGTAAAGAAATTATAGGATTAGAATACAAGACGAAGAAAAAATATTAGGGCACTAAAATTACAATCATTTATATATTCTAAGTTTTTGACTTAGATTTGGGTTTATATGCAACATCGTAAGAGCAGCTCCGTTTTCTTCCGGCTTTCCATTTCTCGGTATAATAAACAGAAAGTTTTATGTAGGTAGGCTATATATAGGTATACACTAATAGGGAGAGCATCCGAGTTTTTCTTTTATAGAAAGAGTTTCTATTTCGTGTTCAGCTGGGAGCTATTCAAATCGGTTGTGAGGAGGAAGGGGGCATACCCTGTTATAGTCTAGTATAAAGACAGGGGCCAATCAAAAGTCACCTCCATCATTTAGTAAAGGGGTTGGCTGATTAAAGTCGTTGAAAAAAAACCTTGGGCTATAAATAAAGTAAAAGACAGATTCGGAAGTAATTAATTTCACACTTAGCATCCCTTTTTTAGGAAGGTAAGAAACAAAAAAAGTTGAAAGGTGACTGGGACTTTTTATGTAGGTTAAACAGAAAAGTTGGCAAAATTATTTTACCTTTTATCAAAGAAGCTGATTCTTAGTTTTATTATTTACTAGCTGGGTCCCAGCGGCTTCGCCACGGGCCCAAGCATGGCACGTGGCAGGCTTCTATATATGGATTCTCATTGTCCCTTATGTTCTAACTACAGATAGTGTTGGGTCCCGGCGGTTTGCCACCGGTCCCTGCGGGTGGATTCTCATTGTCCCTTGTGTTCTAACCGCAGACAGTGCTGGGACCCGGCGGCTTCACCACAGGGCCCAAGCATGGCGCGCGGCAGGCTTCTATATATGGATTCTCATTGTCCCTTGTGTTCTAACCACAGACTGTGCTGGGTCCCGACAGCTTTGCCACCGGTCCCCGCGGGCCCCAGCACGGCACGCGGCAGGCTTCTATATATGGATTCTCATTGTCCCTTGTGTTCTGGGTCCCGGCAACGCTATGTCATTTTTGGATCGAATTGATGACGTAAATTAGTTTGGTGTTCTGTTGTAAGGTTTTCGAATTGCTTTAGTCCATTGTCAAAATATATAGAAATATTTGAACAATCACCAGTTTTTTACGTTTTAAGCAATTTAATAAAATTTAAAAAGAGCCTCAATGTTTTGGGCTCGTGTAGCGGTAATAACGATAATGTAACAGATGGACACTCCATTTATATATATGTATGTATGTATTTATTTATAACCCATCATACAAAATAATGAAGTGATGGAGTACATTGAAAAAAAGGGAAAAAAAGAAGAAAGAAACAACATACCGTTATTACATTCTAAAATACAAACAAAAATAATTCCACGTCAAAAGACAACATTTTGCCATTCATGGCCGGTTTGCTTATTGCACATGTGTACATTCAGCTCAGCTAACTTAGCACACGGGTTAGACAAGCTATATTTTTTCATCAAATAGGAGTTGCGGGTCCACGGAGGAACTCGCAACAGAAACTTAGCAAATTTGAAGAAAACGCGTTTCATCCTAAGAAGGTCAGATTCACTAAATATAGGGTAAAACGGTACTAAATATAGAATATATGGCAGGACGACACTATTGTAAATTCTCGCAAGATGGGCTCTATTCAAATGAAACTGAGAACTAACAATTGTACCATATGCACGACGGATTTTCGTTTCCATACTTCCTAGCATCAATAGCCTAGTTTTCTTCAGATTTTTTTTCAAATAGGAAGGCCAAGATATTTCAACTTGACATAAGGCTTTACTTCTGTACTATTCAGATCTATAGATATATTATCTGATCTAGTCGTATCTATTTCATTAAAAATCAAAACATCACATTTTTCAGCATTTAGGGAAAGTCCAATATCACTGTAGTTTTTACATATCTCCAAAAAACATATTTCTAGCCCACTGATAGTCTTAGATTATTGAAAGGCAAGGTCTCCAGAAAAATTTATTAAAGCCCTAGAACTCAAAATCAGGAGCCGATTGAGCCCTCCCAATCTTCCTACAATCACCCTTTTGAGATGCATTCCCTGAATGAATAAGAATAAAGTAATGTTTTAAGAAAAAATTGGTTTGAAGCTTCTTTAGTAAGATCATTTCTTATGACAGCTGGAAATGTATTCCCTTTAACAATTTATTTTGCTGTCATTGTTTGATTATCTGGAGCCACCAGCCCAAAATCAACATTTATTTTCATTACCTTCTACGACAATAACCTTCCATTGATGCAATCTAAAATTAATGTATGGTTGAGGACAGGATACTATCTGTAACTATGTCACCGAATCAACTACAACTACAGATGCTTAATTTTGGGTGAATTTCAACTGTAGGCGCGACCATATTTGGTACATACTTGATCCAGAGATTTTTTTTTTTTGGGGGGGGGGGTCAATTGTCTTCTGGTATCGTTAAAGCATATACTTCAGAGGACAGTTTGTTAGAACGATTACAGTTTTCACTACTTAGTAAATTTAGAATTTTCAAATATTCATTGACTCTAGCATGTCCAATCCCTAATGTGAAAGACAAATTTTTACAGCTTCGATTTTTAGGAATTCACGTTTTACTAGAGGATTTATCCCTAAAATACTAAATCTATCTGTTTAAGGAATATTCATTGTTCTAAATTTCTTTTTTCTTTTAATTTCTGACTATACTCTACTGATATTACTCAAATAAGATCCATCTTCTAGGTTTAATGGTCCCAAAAAGGCTATTTCTTTTGCCAGCAAATCAGCCATAATAGAGCCTTGAATATCACAATTCTTGAATACCATTGGATGTTTAATTGGCACACCTATATTCATTGGCACAACATAACAAGATACCTTCTTTAATATGTTTATGGTTGATGTATTCCGATTCGATTAGCATCAGAAATTTGTCAATGACTACTAGTCCAGCTCAGGGCCATCACATATGGGGGGGGGGACACTCACTCAATTTTTTTGGTCACTAAAAAAAAGCCGGTAAAATCGTGGCACTTTGCGCTATGATCTGTCTGACGCCGCTAAAATTCTTTGTTCGGTTCTGTAAATACCACAAACATACTGACTTGTCATCTACAGAAATTTTGAACTTAGTCAATAAACGCAGCAGTTTTACCAACTTCTGCCGTGATTTTGCAGATGGTGCCACAATTTCCCATTTGGTTAAATAAACAGCATTAAAATAGTGACATGATATGTGCCGAAATCTAGATCTCGGTTGGTAAATGCAGCGGTTTTACCGACTCGTATAGTGATTTTACGTATTGTGTTGGAAACAGAAATTATGCTAATTATTGACAAAAAGCAGTCGGTAAAAATGACCAGTAAGTCGGTAAAATATCTTGCTCCCCCCAAACATTTTGGCTAATAAAGACACTGGTCCAGCTACATAAACAGATAGCCACTCATCGAGGCGTTCTCGCAGTGTTATTTGTCGTCTCTGATTAAACTGCAAAAACAACCCTGTATCATATTTTCAAGCCGCAGAAATAATCACTATACTAAGAATCCAGAACTTGTAGGAGGCACAATTCTTCAAATAAGCTAAATCTGAAATACCATATTTAGGCTCTGTTTCAAAATCAAATTGTAACCTGCAGATTCAGGATTCTCTTTTTTTTTTCTTCCAATAAAGTTAAATTGAGTCCTAAGTCCTTAATCATTTACACAAGTCTTGGTAACATAGAGAGTTTTTTTCTCAGCTTCTTATCCTTTCTACTTCAGCTCTATACATCTCAGTTAGTTGTTGATTTGGATGATTATAAATTTCAAAAACCTTTGAAATCTAACTTAGAGGTAAAATGGTCAATTCTAGACTGGATTGTTATAGCCTAATTTCAGTCTTCACTCTAAGTGAAGGATTATGAGTAGGTTTCAAGGCAAAAGCTTGATTTCGCTTCTTAAGACTTGATTTTGCACCTTAAGGCTTGATTTTTCACAACTTAAAATGAATTATGGCCAAAATGGCTGACATTTAACTAAAAAAGGACTTGTGGTTATGAATAAAACAGCAGAGAACAAAACCACCTACCATGGATAATATTTTCTGTACCAGTCTGATAGCATCTCTTCTTAAACCGTTGTCAGCATCAACAAAAAGCTTTGACAGGCATGAAAACACATCTTCTAAGCAAGGACTGAATAAGTCTATATTGTAATCAGCAAGTTTCTTTAAGTCATTCAGTCCATCTTGGCGAACATAAACGCTATTATAGTCTAAGCTCTTCAAAGATTTCTAAAAAAAATCATTTATTAAGTACCATTAAAGGGATGATCTCTGTTAGCAAACTATAAAGAAATGAGCAAGAATACACAGACTTTGAGATATTTATGTCTAAAAATGAGAAGTTTTTTAAAGAAATCACTATCCCCCCTCCTGTAACAAAAATATCCTGATTCTAACTTTGGATTGGGAGAGTACAAACCTAAGCTATGTACCATATAAAAATTTAGAATGAGAGTGTTATTGCAAATATATTGAACTTGTATGAATTGAACATATGCAACTATGTTCGGGGGCAATAAGTCTTTGTTTTAATAATTTGAATCTCTTGATTCAACTAGTCTTTGAATAATTACAAAAATTTAAGAAATGGAAATTCAAATAGATTACCATGCTACAGAGAGATTACAGTTTCACATATTTTAGAGATTATCTCAGTGGGGGACACAAGGAAGATTGAGGTGGGCTGATTGAACCCCCTCTCTTGGCTTGAGTACTAATATAATGACCGGCCAGGGGGGGGGGCATCCCCCTGGCTTGGGTAGAGTTTAAGTTTGTGCAGTTTAACTTATATCTACACAAATCTGGCCCTGGGATAACATTTCTCTACTTGATAATATGTCCCTATACATTTTTCTTATACTGTACCACCTTTTCCCATTAATTGATATGATTAATGTGACTTAAAATTTCATGTTAGTAAACAAGTCTTTTAAAAATCCCTAGATTCTACCTAATTTTTAGTTGAATTGTCAAAAAATGTAAAACAAAGTATTTCCATTTCAAGAAATTTAACCAAAAGGCCTGTTTCTTTAAAAAAAAATTAATATCTCATAGATATATGAGGATCGCCAGCAAAGTTTCCAATCTTAATGTGAAGATGGTAGTACTCAACAACAAAAGCTAGGGAAGGTTGTTGAAGAACTTTTTACAGCCAGAACTTCAACCATTTTGAGCCCACAGTTGCTGTCTGACGAGAATTATTTGAATGAATCAATGTGAGATTCTTAGTGAAAGTGGAAAAAAAATTGGCTTTGGATGCCATTGCACCTACACACTCAGAGACGAGTGGATCATATTCATAGGGATTCTGCACCATCATTTACAAGCATTAAATTTTGAGCACTTGAATTTAAACATGGTTTTAACAGTTTGGGAGGCAATAAATTTTCAGGACATCCAAAAAGAGCAACCCAAGACATTAACAACACTAAAGTTCAACAAAAAATACAAAAACAACCGTTAAGTTAATGCAAGAGAAATAAAAGAGACAAATAATGTGTTTGTCACATATTCAATTCACTATAGGCATGAGAAAGCTGTCAATTCACCGTGTGCTAGGTTTGCTCAGTTTAGACCAAAACGTTTAAATATCCACAACTCCAAAGATCTGTCAGGGCAATATAGGCCCAATAAATAAATTTTGTCTGCCAATTAATTACTTACGATGAAACCAAGATGCACTATGCACCCAAACCACAATCAAACAGTTCGTGGTAACAAACTGTAGTAAGGAGCAAACCGCCAAAATAGTAACCGAAACTCTAAAAAACGGAATTTTCATACCAATAGTTACATCAAAAGAAACGCATTTTAATGCTGATTTTAAATATATAAGTTTCTTCAAGTTTAGTTTTACCCATCAACAGCTACAAGCCTGAGAAAATTTGCCTTATTTTAGAAAATAAGGAGAAACATTCCTTAAAAGTCATAGAATCATAACGAAAATCACACCACCAGATTCAGCGTATCAGAGAACCACACAGAAACAGAAGAAGTTTCAAGCTCCTATCTACAAAAATATGGAATTTTATATTTTCAAACAGTTCATGGTAACGAACTGTAGTAAGGAGTGACCCGGCTCAATAGTAAACGAAACTCTAAAAAACGGAATTTCGATACTAAAAGATATATCAAAAGAATCGGATTTTTATGCTGATTTTAAATATATAAGTTTCATCAAATTTAGTCTTTGTCATCAAAAGTTACGAGCCTGAGAAAATTTGCCTTATTTTGGAAAATAGGGGGTAACACCCCCTAAAAGTCATAGGATCTTAACGATAATTACATCATCGCATTCAGCGTATCAGAGAACCCTGTACACAAGATTCCAAGGTCCAATCTACAAAAATGTGGAATTTCGTATTTTTTGCCCGAAGACAAATCACGGGTGCGTGTTTATTTGTTTTTTTTTTTTTTTTTTTTTTTCAGGGGTCATCGTATCGACCAAGTGGTCCTAGAGTGTTGCAAGAGGGCTCATTCTAACGGAAATGAAAAGTTCTAGTGCCCTTTTTAAGTGACCAAAAAAATTGGAGGGCACCTAGGCCCCCTTCCACGCTCTTTTTTTTCCCAAAGTCAACGGATCAAAATTTTGAGATAGCCATTTTGTTCCGCATAGTCGAAAACCATAATAACTATGTCTTTGGGGATGACTTACCCCCCACAGTCCCTGGGGGAGGGGCTGCAAGTTACAAACTTTGACCAATGTTTACATACAGTAATGGTTACTGGGAAGTGTACCGATGTTATCAGGGGGATTTTTTTGGTTTGGGTGTGGGGTCCAGGGGAGGGGGCTATATGGGAGGATCTTTCCTTGGAGGAGTATTTCATGGGGGAAGAGAAATTCAATGAAAAGGGCGCAGGACTTTCTAGCATTACTATAAAAAAAAACAATGAAAATATAAACATGAAAAAGTTTTTTCAATTGACAGTAAGGAGAAGTATTAAAACTTAAAACGAACAGAGATTATTACGCATATGAAGGGTTCTAAAAATACTTTAGCATAAAGAGCGAGGTATTTAGGAGGAGATAAATACTTCGCTCTTTATGCTAAAATGTTTTTAAATAATTTCAACTATTTATTCTACGGCCTTTCTGATTCAGGGGTCATTCTTAAAGAATTGGGATAAAACGTAACGTAAGTTACGTAAGTTATGTACGTTTGTTACGTAAGTTAATTCTTAAGTTACGTTTTTTTTTACTAATAAAAACGTTCGTTAAAAATTAAAAGATCTAGTTGCCTTTTTGAGTAACCGAAAAATTGGAAGGCAACTAGACCTCCTTCCCCACCCCTTATTTCTCAAAATCGTCTGATCAAAACTAAGAGAAAGCCATTTAGCCAAAAAAAGAATTAATATGCAAATTTCATTTTAGTAATTTATGTACAGAGAGCCAAAATCAGACATGCATTAATTCAAAAACTTTCAGAAATTAGATAAAAAAACAAGTTTTTTTAAATGAAAGTAAGGAGCGACATTAAAACTTAAAACGAACAGAAATTACTCCGTATATGAAAGGGGCTTTTCCTCCTCGACACCCCGCTCCTTGCGCTAAAGTTTGATTCTTTCTCGCAACTCTACTTTTTAAAACAATAAAAAACTTTAGCGTAAGGAGCTGGGTGTCGAGGAGGAAAAGCCCCTTTCATATACGGAGTAATTTCTGTTCGTTTTAAGTTTTAATGTCGCTCCTTACTTTCATTTAAAAAAACTTGTTTTTTTTATTTAATTTGTCACAAGACAGATCATGGATGCATGTTTATTTATTTGTTTTTTCCAAGGGTGATAGTATTGACCCAGTGGTCGTAAAATGTCGTGAGAGGGCTCGTTCTGACAGAAATTAAAAGTTCTAGTGCCCTTTTTAAGTGACCAAAAATTGGAGGGCACCTAGGCCCCCTCCCACGCTTACTTTTTCCCCAAAGTCACCAGAACAAAATTCTGAGATAGCTATTTTATTCAACATAGTCGAAAAACCTAATAACTATTTCTTTGGGGACGACTTACTCCTCCACAGTCCCCGTGGGAGGGGCTACAAGTTAAAAACTTTGACCAGTGTTCACATATAGTAACGGTTATTGGGAACTGTACATACGTTTTCAGGGGGATTTTTTGGTTGCGGAGAGGGGTTGAGGGGAGAGAGTTACGTGGGGGAAATTTCCATGGAGGAATTTGTGATGGGGAAAGAAAATTTCAATGAAGGGGACACAAAATTTTCTAGCATTAAAGAAAACTGAAAAAATAAACATGAAAAAGTTTTTCAACTGAAAGTAAGGAGCAGCATTAAAACTTAAAACGAACAGAAATTATTACAACATTATTACACATATGAGGGGTTCACCTCCTCCAGATACCTCGCTCTTTACGCTAAAGTATTTTTAGAAATTTTAACTATTAATTCTACAGCCTTTGTAATTCAAGGGTCAGTCTTAAGAAATTGGGACAAAATTTAAGCTGTAGCGTAAAGAGCGAGGTACTGAAGAGGGGGCGAACCCCCTCATATACATAGTAAAAACACACGAATATAGAAGTTCGTTACGTAAGTTACTTCATAAGTTACGTATATTTTTACTAATAAAAACATTCGTAAAAACCAAAATTTCTAGTGATCAAAAATTGGAGGGTATCTAGGCCTCCTCCCCTGCTTTTTTTCTCAAAATCGTCCAATCAAAACTATGAGAAAGCCATTTAGCCAAAAAAAATAAATTAACATGGAAATTTCGTATTAATTATTCATGTGTGGAGAGTCAAAATCAAAACATGCATTAATTCAAAAACGTTCTAATTTAATCCATATCAAGGACTAAAACAGAATGATTGTCATCATTATGCTAATAGTCTACTAACAAGATATTCTGATGATACCATGCCTACAGATCCAGGTCATATTGGACCTCTCCCACAATTTTTGCACACAGAAAAAAGCTATTGCACATTCTTAAAACAAAATCATGCAATTTTCCAATATTTATCATTTAGAGACTTCTATGTTGGGAAAAGCCCTTCTATTGCTATACTACGTCCCTTGCCACCAACTTTTTAGCACAAGTGTAGGCTTGTGGTAAATAAACCAATTTTATGATTTCTGGTTTAAAAAAAAAGCAAAAAGCTAAACATCTTCCTCTTTTCCACTATCAGACAAGATTCAGGACAAGTCACGAGAAGTTATTCACTGAACTTTCAATTCTTCCAAAATAAAGAAATTGATTATTAATTTAATGCCTACATGATTTACCTTAATTTAGTTGATTGGATTTCTTCATTCCTGATCTCATTGCAAAGAACGTGTCACTTATTTTTAATGACAATGGTAATTCAGTTTTGTCCATACTATTTTTCAGTTTTCTCAACTAAAGTGACTCAATGTGTCAGCAGCTACTGTGGCATAGCCATATCCTACCCTGGGGTATGCAGCTTGTCATGCAGTATAAAAATAAAAATATCGAGGTTGTTTCAATATTGAACAAACTCCAGGAGCTGAATATGTTGATGTGTTTAAGGACAATAGAAAAATTTAAACAGAATGCAAGACACAATTGAAGGACACTGCCATCCAGTGTATACACCCAGTTAGAAAAGTACCACTACCAATGAAAAAGATGCTAAAAAAGGAACTAGACAGGTTGGAATCCCTTGACATCACTGAAAAGGTTAGCAAACCAACATATTGGGTAAATGCCATAGTACTTATTGAGACAAACGATGGAACTATCAGACTATTTACAACTGTGTGGACCTTAATAAAACCATCAAACTTCAATACTAACCTATCCCAGCCTTTGAGGATGCCATTGTCAAGTTAGATGGGGCAGTTGCGTTCAGCAAAATAGACGCTTTCTCAGGCTTTTGAATTCTACCACTTGATCCTCATACTTAAAACCATTAGCACAATATTCAGATGTCATAGGCGGAAGAGATATCCCTTTGGCCAGGTGTCAGCACATGATGAATTCCAGAGAAAAATTGAAGAAGGATTCAAAGGCCTTAAAGGCATTGGAATACTTGTGAATGACATCTTAGCTTACAGAAAATTTCATAAAGTGCATGACAAAAGGATTGCTGCAGTGCTCAACAAAGCTAAAAGAAACTGCAATCTGATTCAATAAAGACAAATGTAAATTTTTGAAAGTTCAGATCAAATGCTTCAGACACATCCTCAGTAAAGAGGAAATAAACATTGACCCCCTAAACATAAGAGCAATAAAGGATATGCCAAATCCCAAGCCGAAAGAGGAGCTCCAGACATTACTCAAAATGTAATTTTTTTTATCAAGATACATATCTGACCTATCTTCAAGGAACAAGCCATTGAAAGACCTGGTTATAGCCACAGAATTCAAGTGGGAAGCTGTCTGTGAATCATTCCTGGAAGAACTAAGAAGGTCTAAATCAGACTGCTTACATTTTTTTTTATCATGATTGCAAAACACTGGACCTTAAGGTTGATGCATCAAAATATAGCATTGGAGCCAAACTAGCCTTGAAAGGAAAAATATTTGATTTTGCTTAACAGGTCCTAAGCAAGACAGAGCAGACCTGTTCAGAGATGGAGAAACTGCTGTATGCCATCGAGTTTGGATTCAAACACTTCCACTGGCATTACAAGTCTTTGTTACTACTAGTCATTGCCCACTAAAGACTATCCTACCATGCTTACTCCATGATGCACCCACCCTGCTGTAGAAAATGATGATACAGCTTCAGTGCTGCAATTTAGAAGTCCAATGCAGCCCTAGAGCAGAAATGCCAATACATGATGCACTGTCATGCCATAACTTACCTGACACAAACACTCAATTGCAGAATGACATTGAAGTCTATGTTCACATAGGGATGAAATGCTTACCAGTGAATGACTCTAAACTTTAGGACAATCAAGATGAGACATGCAGTAAATACATTATAAGACCACACTGGCTATACATGATGTATGACAAGCAAGGAAAAAAAAAATAGCTGAGAAAAAGAAGGTAGTGTCAGAGAATTGAGAGAAAAGAAGCAAAAATGACAAAAGCAGATATATTAGCACGGACCTACACAAAGCCATTTTCAGTGCTTAAAAGAAAGAAGAAAAACTAACCTTTTGAAGTAAACTCAAACAGAACAGAATAAACACTTCAAAACGTTAGTTTTTTCCTTTTTTTTTAACTTGGAGGTCCTAGCCAAAATATCTATTATTGTTTTCTTCTTTTCATCCACAGGCTGATATTATCCATTTCTCAGATATTTAATTTTATTCTTCATTTTTTTTTCTATTTGTCATACATCATGTGACATACCAAGATACGCAACCAACAACACTCGCTTCCCTTGTATGTGATAGTCATGCTTGGCAGAAGTTTTGGCCTTCTAGAATATCGAGCATGAACTGATCCTCCACAATGGTCTGTATTTGCATGGCAAGGAGATCATCATACCTTGCATGCTAAGAACTAACATTCTACACCAACTTCACACTCACCTAGGAA
This sequence comes from Artemia franciscana, assembly GCF_032884065.1. NCBI lineage: Eukaryota > Metazoa > Arthropoda > Branchiopoda > Anostraca > Artemiidae > Artemia > Artemia franciscana. The sequence goes on along the minus strand of NC_088867.1, from coordinate 24,886,798 downwards.
TAGACAAAACTAAACAGTATGCAAGAGAAATCATATGCTGGCCAGAGATGAATGCGTATATAGGGGTTCATACAGAATGTTGAAACTTGTTTGAAGTTTGTTTCCAATAACCAGAAGGAACCACTAAGAAGCAGTCAGATACTATTACTCCCATGGCAGCACTTCAGTATTGATCCACTTGAATGGAATAGAGCATTCTACCTCATCAGTAACTATTACAGCTGTGTTTCTTTAAGTCAAAAAACTGACAAGCCAAAATTCATCCACCATTATAGAAAAAATGAAAACTATTCAGGTTCAGTTTTTTTTTTATGTAAAAACTAAATGAAACTACAATGTGAGTATGCTTGGTTAAGTGTCTAGCTTGTATTACTTTATTGCAAACAACAGCAAAAAAAAAAAAAAAACAGAATACATAACTGTATTTGCACACAATCACACTCTTTTGTAAATCGATAAAAGAAAAAAAAGGTATGGCTCATCAAGCATCACCCAAAGCCAGCAGCCAAATGGAGAACTTACCATGACAAATCATCAAAAAAAAAAATTTAAAAAAAATGATGGAGTGCAGCTGCAGGAAAACTTGACCAAGAGAATGAGTCAGCAGTATGACCATAACTAAATATATATATATATATATATAAAATGACCAAAGGGTTATGAAAAGTTTTTATTTGCCCCTGCATTGTACCCACAAAAACACCAAGATTAAGACTCAGCCTATGAACATTCCAAAGTTTGGTCATGCATTGACTGAGTGAAAACCTTGGTCTTTTAGTGCATGCTCAGGGTTCTACACACTTAGAAGATCCCCTTGTTCCATAATCATACTCACTTTGTTTAAATAGTTCCATAGCATAAAAATTTTTGGTAGAATTTCTGCAAAATACTTAATACTAAATATTCTTCTGTGAAAATATAATAATAACTCCCCTGGTAATATGTTAAGGAAAGTATATATACTTTTAATTGGTGATTTTGATGGTAGGGATATTGGGAAGGGGGTGAAAGTTTTTAAGATATGCAGTGCTGTATTTTGCTGACTTTGAAATGAGTGCAGGACTGGGACCAACATATCTTCTCAAGTCTACACCAAAGTGCTTAAGCCAGCTTAGAACTGGACAGCAAGAAGTCCCTTGGACCTCTAGTAAGTTGGAGGCTTTTTGCAATCCTGGGCCCAGCTTGATCACAACATGGTTTTCAGCACTTGGTGATGCTCTTCTATCAACAAGAGTCAAAATCCTGTACCAACAGTCCCAAGCCTATTACCTCCAACTCATTATAGTCATGCCTACAAATATTATGCTACTACAGGGAGGCAACCATTAGTATAGAAATTAGCTAGGAAGAAGTTTTTCAGCCTAAAGATGCTTGTCAAAAAACACCTAGCCCAGAAGAATTATCCATTAATCAAAATCCTATGCAAAAGCTGTTGTTTACTAGGCTATAATTTCTTCAAAAGACACTACTCTTCAAGTTGTAAAAGGCATAGACTACAAAAGGTGCACCTTTCTTTACACCTTCCCAGATTTCTCTAGGTACCCATTACCTGGGTAGGCACCCATTATTCTGAATTAACTCATGCTAGGCTTACAGAATCACACAATTGACCCCTATTCAATCCAAATAACTAGCTTCCCCATGACCTAAAACCCTGTTCTCATGGATAGAAAGTCTCAATTCCTGCACAACATGTAACCTGGCTAGGACAGCTTTGCAGAAGAGATTTCCAAATGGATGATCTTAAAGTAGCCTATAACTTAAGATTCATCAGGGTATGTTTTCATGATAATTTTATTAAAAGAAGCATATGGCATACTTTAAAATAAGAAATGTAATGTTTTAGTGTCTTCATAGTAGCCTATGGTAAGACCCCAAGTAGGCCTACTTAGACAGTGCCTAATCTTAGACAGATATCCCAATTAAACAGTATAAATACTAAAATAGAGAACAACCTCCTAATCTTGGACATTATTGTGACATTAGATGGTTAGGAATAGACTAGTTAGGATTTGCTGACAACAATCTTGAAAAACTTAGGGCTTTCCAGTGCTGATATTTAGAAACAATTTACCCCTTAAGCTCAGCTTAAGCTATTTAAATTCAATTAGTCTGTGTCACAACACTTAGCCTAGGCCTACCTTAAGTTAAGTGTTTCTGAGACTCTGTTTGTGATTTGAACAATCTGTTCTAACTCCAATATTATGTATCCAAGGTTAGACAGTATTTTTCAGAGTTAGGCTAAAGCCTAAAATGTGTATCCAAGATTAAAATCCATTATTGTCCATCAGGATATTTGAAATTTTGAGGGTTGTAGGCTACATGGTTATGATATTAAGGTAAATCATATATCTAGCCTATTAAGAAGATGTTGAAAAATCCAATGGCGATACAATATACTTTCTTGGTTGTGTGCTAAACACATTGCAAAGATTTAACTGTTGAAGTGATGATTTACTAACCTATCTGACTATTGTGTATTTCCCTGTTTTCAAATAAAAACTGTCATTGTATTATAGAAGAAAAATCGAAATGTAGTAAAATAAATCGTTAGTACATTACCTTGATACTAAGGTTATTGGGATTGACCAGTTTGTTATTTTCAGACCCTTTTTGTTCTGGCAAGACAATTTTTCTTGTCTGAAAACTTGTATTAGTAACATTGACGCCTTTGGGCAAATTTTTTCCTCTACCGAGCTTAAGTTTAATTTTGGTTTTCTCCTTCTTAATAGCTTTTTTGTGTTTTGTACTTTTTGGCATTGCGACTTTGTCACACACAATATGTTTGAAAATAGGCAAGTATTTCGATTAAGCAGAGTTTCGATTAGTCGACGCTAAGCCCAAGATGCGTCTTTTACGTTATACTTTCACTGCAGAGACAAATTCTTCTTCTTCTAGCGGATAGAGTACATAATGGTAGCATTGTACACATATAGAGTGTGTCCGAAAGGTCAAGAATGCAGAATTAACTACCATGCATTTGAAATTCTTCGAAGAATTCCCAGTTTGGACTAGAATTTCATCTGTAAATATCGCGGGGTTATGACGCCAGAAAACCCTATGAAACGTTTCTACGAAATTGTAGCATTTATCTGAGGTTTTTCAGAAGAAACTGAGGAAGATAGTGGCGATGCACTGGGAACAAGCACGCATATTGTACTCTATTGCATTCTACTGCACCCACATTCTCCCAAACTCCCCCTTGGAGTTGGTAAATCCCCATAATAAAGACTGACTTCTCAAAGCGGATTAAAGAACTTACCCCCATTACTTTTATTCAGAAAAAAATTTGCCGAGCTAAATAATGTTGGATATAAAAACCATTTTCAAATTTTCGTAGATGGGTCAAAAATGAATAAGAAAGTGGAAAGCGGAGCGTTTTTTCAACCCATAATATCGCTTTAGGCGAGAGATTACACGATAATTCATCTGTAATGTCTGCCGAGCTAAATGCCATAATCATGGCATTAGATTTCCTCATGGTTAATGAATATATGAATGTTAATATTAAAAATATTATAATATATTCTGACTCTTTGTCAAGTCTGGAGCTGCTTTCTTCAGCTTCTCAATATAAGATGGATATTGACACATTTCTTTTTCTTAGGATTATTGATATTTTTGCTTTAAAAGGTATTTTAACTCATATCCAGTGTATTCCAAGCCACTTGGGTATAGTAGGTAACCATAAGGCAGATGAAATAGCAAAAAATGCTTTAAATATTGACCAGCCAAGTGGGAGACCAATTCCCATTAGAGATATTTACCGCTGGAGACTTACAGAGGTACTGATAAATAATAAGAATCCAACCCTATCACCTTTCCCCAGTAAGCACCTTTCCAAGACTTATCATAGAATTCGGTCAGGTTCAAATGGGCTAAATTTTCAGGCATTTTCATATCAGATCCCAAATTCAAGTGGTGAAGTTCCCTCGTCCCTCCTTTGCAGGTCATGTAATCTTAAAAATGAAACAATATATCATTACCATGCTGACGTCTGCACAGTATACCCTGCAATGTAAAATGTTAGAATGCTTCAAACACCACAAAATTCCACTAACAGCCAAGAGTCTCACTGACCATACTTGCACACAGAGCTCAATATATATTCTCTTATAATTCAACTGCTAGTATCAAAAGATATACTACAAGAAATCTGAGCAGATACAAATTATATAAAACAAACCAGCTCCATAGCTCTGTCGATCTCACAGAGTGAGTCAAAAGGAAAAGGGCTGAATAGTATCGACTGAAATCCCCCGCCTGCTGAAGAAGAAGGAACAACAATAGTAAGCTGGCAAGCAGTAGAGTGGTTTTCAAATTAAATATGCTTGAGCCCAAGGGAGGGTCAGTCATTTTGTTTAAATTTAAGGGATAGTTTAATACTGATCAGTATATATATATTTTTTCAATTCCTTCTGTTATAAAGCATTTTAGAGATATTCTAAGCCAACTATGGGCATATTGCTGTCACAAATGATTTTGCTCAAATGAGCTGGTTGAAAACAAGTAGAACATATAAACTTGTTTTTTATTATTTCAAGACTAGAATATCACAAAGCTAAGTATTTACATAGCTTGATTGTATCTTAATTAAATACAATCCCTAATGGAGTTTTGTTGATACATGTCTTAAATTGATTTGTCTAAATAAAATATGCCTATTGCATTTATGGGACAGTAGTGGGACAACTATTGCAAGAGTTATTTTTTCAATATTCTTTTCTTTTTTTCAAATAATTGTTGTTCTCTGGTCACATTTGTGTTCTTTGCTAAGTGGTAGGTACTCTGGGTTGGAATCCTTTGTCCAAGGGGTACAGGTTTAATTCCTGGTATTGCCAGTTTATTCGGTTTTGGATAGGGGTTGGTGATGTGACTAACCTCAACTAGAATTGGCCCAACTTTAAATGAGTTCCCAGAGAAATCTGGGGACAGCAAGTAGCCTAGGAAGTGCATGCAAAAACATAGGATGGCTGGCCCCTAGCTTCCTATTGTACTTCCTGGTAAAATTCTAGTTAATTGACTTCTTGCTATCTCAGAAAGGGTTTAGGCTAGGAAAATGAAACTTTCAGGGATGGGTCTATAGGGTAAAGTATGTCCTGGGAAGGTATTTTGAAGTACCCACCTCCACTCCATCTCCCTCTAGAGGGCTCTGACCTTTGATGACCTTTTAAAATATGTGTTATAAAAGTGAAACCTTGCAAAATAGATCTTCTGCTTAATTGAAGTAGCCTACAATGAAGTTGTTTTCAGCTTCTTAACTTTGCTCAATCCCAATTTATAAGGTTTTAAAGATATGCAAATACATATCCCAAATTTGGAAAAAAAAAAACATTGATATGGTTCAAAATTCAACTCAAATAACAGGAATTGCATTTTCAGAACTAAAGGCAGCAAAAAAGCAACTAGTAATTGAAAATTAAGGTAAAATGTTGTTTTGTCAAAATTTTAATAGGTATAGACCTGTCATGTAGGCAAATTTCAGGGCCCTCTAGAGGGAGAAAGAGTGGAGGTGGGTACTTTAAAATACCTTCCTGGGACATACTTTAGCCTATAGACCCATCCCTGAAAGTTTCATTTTCCTAACCTAAACCCTTTCTGAGACAGCAAGAAGTCAATTAACTAGAATTTTACCACACTTCCTGGCTAAAGGACCACCAGGTCCTTTACTGGCCTACTGACTTAACCATAGAAACTTTCTTTGAAACTCATTAAATATAAGTAAAAATGAAGAAATGCAAGTATGATGGTCCTTCCCTTCCCCTCAATTGTGGATGTATGGACAAGAATGTGGATCACAAGAGATGACTGGTGAATGTAATGGGGGTGAATGTTTTGCAAGATTTAAAAATTTATGACAATTGCTCAGGTTGGCAACTGAGCACAGAAGTATAATTTTGTTATTTGATTTTCTTTTTGACTGTTATGCTTATTTAATGTCAATTATTCTAAAATTAATCTCCTTTATTTTGTTTTGAATTGCTATGGCCCTAGGGCTTTAGTGCAATAAAACCTACTTATACCTATCAATTTTCTTTAAAAAGATAGGAGTTCTATGTTTCCTAGCTTCAATAAATTTAAATGCAAGTGTTAGACCAGGGATTACAAAGCAGGTAAAAAACTTGCAAGTGGACCTCTGGTATGAATAAATAATTTGCAAGAAATTTATATCAATTTAAAGTTAAAAAAAAAATCTTGTAGAAAACAGACAAGACAAAAAATAAAAGTATCCCTTTACAACCATTTAATGAAGTGTCACAAATTTAGGTCACCCTTAAGATTGAAATTAACAAAGCTGCAATTATGAATCTGTTGCCTTTAAACAGACTGGAGGGGCAAACCTCCAAGCTTTGACAAATTCAATCTCACTTTTGGGCAGTCTCACCTTTCCTTTTCAAAGGGAACATTCTTTGGATTTTTCCCATCCAACTAACACAACAGGGAGAGCATCAGGTACAAGTGATCTTCTACTTAGCCTACATACCAAAGGGAAAAGCATGCATCTCTATACTATAACTTACCTCCAACCTGTCTAATGTGCAAATATATAGCCTAAATTATATAGCTCCAATGTATTCTGTCACTTGTTACTTTTTCCCATTCTTGTTGTCACAGTTGCTTCAATTAACAGGGAGCTAAGGTTGAAGGAAACATTGGCAGAATCAATGGGAAACATGTAACTTCAGCTACATATTTCTATATGAGAAGAGTTGGGGGTAAAGTAGAGCAGGGCTGCATGTAGAATGTGTAAGCTATAATTATTGTGCAAATTATAAAAAATACTTTTTTTTAACATGTTTTTTCTCTAGGTCTACAGGTCCTTCCTTTTGCTTATGCCATATCAAACGTTGTATTCCCAGAAAAAAGACCCTCAATAGGACCTGAAGTCACAATTTTGTGGTATCTACAACAATCAGATTCTATTGGTTATTCCACTACCAGCCCCATTGCAGCTGATTAGTGTTGGGCTTCACTGTTTATTTGCTTGTGGTCATGTAGAGTATTGACTAGCATAGTGTACTCAGAAGCAGAGGGCTTAAAGGTTAGATACTCTACAATGCCACCAATACAAGGACAATTGTCATAAGAGTTGTTAGTCCCAACCAATAAAAAGCAGTCAGCTCCTTTACAACTTAATGTAAGTTTAAATGCTATTGTATATCCTGTTGGCTGCACAGTGTACTTAGAATTTTATTCCTCCTGAGATTTGAAAATCCTAGAGCTTTGTTTATTTTCATAATTAGCACCTTAAATATTTTGTGGAAAATTAAAAATAATTGGGTGAAATGGGGATGTTAGTGTTATTTCTCAATGAAAATAAGATGAGTACACTTACACTTTTTTTATTTTGCTGGATGAATGGTGATGTAGAGGATGGCTGTCTTTGGCTGAACACTTGAAGTTATTTCATTGTTTATAGCATAGTGAATTGGCCAACAAGCCATGGGATTTTAGTGTAAATAAATAGATTGATACTGTGTATCATAGACAAGAACAAAAAGAAAGAAAGAAAGAAATTGATTATTTATTATGCTTTCTTGGTTGGTTAGTTGAAATTAACAAATCCTCTGACAACACAGTTCCTTACATTGGTGGCATCATGATGCGTTAACCCCTAGAGCCACCACTTCTGAGTTGGCAGCACTAGCCAATACCCTACAAGAGCACTGGTTTTCTATTAGCAAAAAAAAAAAAAATCAAACTAGTTTAAATGTATCTAACCCAAGATCTGAAAAGCTTACAATTTAACTTTTCTTAAGTTAGTTTAGATAATTAAATTGTATTTAACCTGTATATAACAGGTGAATAAGATTGACACAGCCTAATTTTGTTCTTTAGTTCCTGTTATGCTAATCATTTTCTGACCAAAGAGAGTTCATTCAAAGAGAAAAAGAGGATATTTTTAATAAAATAGCAAAAATTTTAAGCTACAAACATCAATGGCTTTTTCACAAAAAAGGTAAAAGAGAGACTTGACAACACAATATAGGCTACTGGATGCATAGAAAGCTCTTATATCTTCTTTTCCATGACGTTCTCTAAAGAATATCTATAGATACATGCATGACAGAATTGGTATATTATTTAACTCGTTGAAAAACTGCAGAACTAACCTGTGCAATCAAACAACTGGAATTTGGTTGAATAAGCACTTGCAGTAGCAAAGAAAGTCTTGACAATTGTGCATGCATTATCTGTAAGAGAAAAATTGCTCCTCCATCAGACAGAGAAATAAAATGTCTAGCACTTCCATTAATTTGCAGTAGCAGTAAAGTGATCAGGAGCTACATGGAAGCTGTTTTCCATCTCATGGTTGATTTCTGTTTCTTCCCCTGCTCCTGTTGAGTAGGGATTTGAGGTTCAAAGAACAAATGACGGAAACAGCTTTTGGACTGAGTATTCAGAATTAACCCTGCATCCAGATGCAGCATTCTTCGTGAAATAAGCTTTCGGACACGCTCATAGACGGTTCTTTGCGTGTGAACCCTTTTCTTTGGAACCTTTAAGGATTTGGCTATAGAATTTTTACAAAATCCTATGTGTGTGAACTTGGCATAAATGTTAATAGCTGCGTTTTTGATCAACGTTGGCGTTCTTCAGTAAAAACAGCAATTAAGCATGGATGGGTAAAGTAGCGTGGGCCTTTTAAATTGCAGACAACAGGCGAGTAAAATTGTTCTTTTTTTGCAAAGGAAAATACCAAAAAAGGTATTATTCATAAAACAATCTCCCAAAAGATTTTTTTTCAAAGTTTAAGGGAAAGGGGTGTCCTCCTTCAATAACTCTAGATCTAAACTCGATATTTTACTCAGCAAGCTTAACTGCCAGATAAACATTGCCCTAAGTAGCCAAAGTTATGGGATTTTACTTGGGTCTTGTCAAAGTAAAATTTTCCAGTCCACATTGAAAAATAAGTACTATTTTCATTATTGCAAAAATAATGGTTATGATTAAGCAAAGATTTTGAATAGCTAGTTTTTGAGACTGAAAATAAATAATTCATATTTCATAAATACTTAAGTAAAAACAAAAGTTAAGCATGGACAGCTAAAGCAGTGTGGGCATTCTAAGTTGCAGACAACAGGGGAGTAAAATTGTCCTTCTTTTCCAAGGGAAATACCAAAAAAGGTATTGTTCATAAAGGATCCCCCAAAAGGTATTTTACAAGGATCAAGGGGGAGAGGGATGTCCTCCTCAATTACTCTAGATATAAACATGAGATTCTATTCAGTGAGCTCAACTGACAGATGCAAATTGTCCGAAATAGCTTAATTTATGGGATATAATTTTGATGTCTTCATATTGAAACATAAGTAATATTTTCATTAATCCAAAATAAGGGTTATGATTGAGCAAAGATTTTGAATTGCCAATTTTTTGAACTGAAATGGATAACAAATACTTCATAAATAAGGCACACAAATTCGACGTTTTAAAAATTCCCAAAAAAGGAGAGGGGATCCATTTCTTCCCAAGGCTAGCCCAACAACTTTGTTGCTTCTTTTTATGCTCTTTCCAAAAACAGAATCAACCTTGTATTAGAAATATAAATAGATTAGTGTCAGCTAATATTACTTTATGGGGTTCTGCTATCATAAAAATACTTTACAGGCTGGGAAAATTATCAGCCCTCTTGTCATCACTCAATATGGTTAAATGATGTTTTATGTTGGTATTGGGATGTTCTTTTATTAGCAAAAAAGACTTTTTTAGACCAACTAAATGTAAGTTAAAACTGAACAAAGCTCCAATTATGAATCTATTGTCTTTAAACAGGCAAAAGGAGTAAGTCTGCAAGCTTTGACAAATTCAATTTCACTTTTGGGAGTAGCCAGGAAGCCCAACTTAGGTTAAAAATTTTCAGCCTATTTTAGCTTCAAGTATGAATAACTCGCCTATAAAAAATGAACATCAGTCTAAAAGGTAGAAAAAACATCCTTGTAGACAAGAAAACAAGACAAATGAAAAAAGAAAAACACCCTTTTACCTCCATTAAATAAAATACATATGTATTTGTCTTCTTTAAATACAGGTGGAGTGCTCCATTATTTTTCCCTTATGGAAAGACAATTGGTAAAATTCTAAACAAGCTACTTCTTGGTATCTGGCATCTAATAGTGGTTAGGTTAGGAAACCCAGGACCAACCTATTGGAATTTACACAGTATAAAATTATATCCTAATTTAAGTTCCTTTTCTCTGGTGTTAATTTTGTAAAAACAATTCATTTTACTTGATTTGAATCTCAAGTCATATAAGTCTGTTTTTTTCCTTATCAAATTTAATTGCAGATTTTTGAAATCTTATGTATTGGGACTTAACAATGCTATGAAGCTGAAAATAAGGTTTCTCATTAAATTTGCTGTTTTATTAAATTGTGAAAGGTTGCATCCCTCGTCTAAAAATGTTACCGCCTACTATCTTGCTAAGCCCAATGACCAAAAGCCAATCAATATTCTTGGAGAGTAGAAGCATTTCCCTAGTTGTTGTGTTGTGGGAGTAACATTTTGGTTTCGTCCTGTTTAGTTTTTTTTTTGCCACCAAGTTCAGTTTGTTATGAGAAAACAGTGAGGAGTTAACCTTTATGTTTTTACAGATAGTTAGAGCCTCAGGTCGGATTGATGAAATGGATATTAAGCTTTCTTCATTGTGGTTGTTTCAAGCAAAGTCGGTGGAGGTAAAACAGTTTTTCATTCGCCAGACTCGGCTTTTCTTCAGAAAAATCCACTTCAATTGCGCTTGATTTTATATATGAGCCTTGATAAACACTAGTGAAGACTGGAGCATCCAGAAAAGTAATAAAGTGCAGGACAATTTGACTGAAAGAGTCAAAATGAAGACACAGCTATATATTTTGGAAGTCTTGAACAATTCTGACGTAGTACCAAAAATGATGGTTCTCACTTGCCATCGAGCCAGAGCTTACAAGGTGCCAACTGCAGAAGAATTTCATGGCCTGTGAAAAAGAAGATTATCTGAAGTCATCTTCCCAAGCTTTCTTTTCTTTGAGCCATGTACCTGCTTTCGAGTGGAGAACGTCGTTTAAGCAGGTAAGCAAACAGGGAACAGGTTGAAACATTCTGAGAACACTACAATTTGGTAGTTAGAGATCCAGAAAAGGAGAATTTCCTTGTTAATCTAAAATTGCTACTATTAGCTTCTACAAACCATTTCTGTTTGTTATTTCTGTTGAGTATGGGATCGTATTTTCTTTGTTTTTGATTGAAGTTGAAGAATTATGTGCATTCCACCTAAATTTCAATAGTTCCATCGTTATTAAAGAAACTCGTTGAAATCCAAAACGAAGACGAATTAAAATAAATAATCGTATCAAACATATTAGCAAGCGATATATCTAAACGAATTATTAATCTCTAAAACGAGCAAAAATTAAAAAGAATACTCAAGCTATACTAAAAGCGAACATAAATTACTACAGACGGATGTTTGGAAACTTCCCCTTTCACATAACCTACCCCCCAGCATAGGTAGATGCAGTCGGATCAGGTTGGTGATTGGACTTTCTTAGTGAGGGTGTTGTGTGCATGAATATTTCTCAGGGCATGATTTATTCCCCTAAAATAAAATACAAAATACCATAATTTGAATAAGAAATATGCGGAAATTCCTGGAAAAATTTAGGATTTCAGGCATCAGGTCGATTAGGATTTCAGCTTCAAGGTCTCGAGGTCACTTGCATCTGTATAGTCTTTGTAAAGAGTCTCGGGAATAAAAACTTGACGAAACTTAGTTGAATCGTTTTTACGAAAAGAAAAAAAAATCCTGGAAAGTTAGAAAAAAGATTGACATAAAAAAGAAGATTATTACTGTTACATAGATTGAGACTAATTTTTAGGTGTGTCAATTCATGAAGCCCAAAATTTGTTCTGTCTAAAATAGTCTTGAAACTTACAGTGCGTGTTGAAAGGGGCAGGTAGACCCTAATAAAGGCATAACGTATAGACGTTTTGTTGTTTCAATATTAAGCGCCTAAAATTGGCCAAAAAAGCCTTTCCCGGTTGCCTTATGCTTACAGGGCAGTTAGACAGGATCAACGGAGGCCCTTTTTTTCAGCATATAAAGGCAAAAAAAGGATTCAAAAAAATTCAGTTTTATCCATTTGGGACACGTGAATTTCTAAAAACCTTAAATTCTCCTATTTTTGGCTTGAAACTTACAAGGCATGAGAAAGGGACGGAGGGAGATAAATGAAAATCGACAATATTAAAAAAAAATAGTTAGTATTGATCCGTGATGCTAGAAGTAAGCCCAAGCTTGTTTTGTGGAAAATTGTCTTACAACTTCCTGGGCGTCAGCTATAGGCAAAATATGCCTTTCAAAATGTTTTTCAAAAGTCAGTTGTTGTGTACTGATTTGCCAAACTCCAAAATGGGACAAACATTTTTTTTTCTTTGGTCAACTTAATTGATATTGATCAACCAGTCAAAAGGACTGGGCCAAGACAAAATAAACGAAGATAACAAATTCTAGAAGAAAAGTTCGGGTGTATCGATTCGTAGCAAGACAAAGTTCAATATTCTTCCTAGCTAATTCTCTTGAAAACTACAAAACAACTGAGCGTAAATGAGAACATGGGAACTTCAGTTAAAAAACAAGTCGTAAAACAAATTAGTTTGAATTTTTCATGAAGTTCGAATTCTTTATTTTATCTAAAGACAACAAAACAGAATTCTGTTTTATAAATCATATTAACATACATGTATTAAAAAAAAACAACAACTGACAATTGTGACAAAACAGTACATAGATCAATTCTTTTGATAAATAGCGAAAAAAGATAAATGTATGTACATGAGGTTTTGCTAGCCAAGGGTCGAAACAGCCTCAGTGCTGGACTGAAATTTAATATTCAATCCCTATAATTGAAAATCCTCCCCATCCACCTCGTGCAAAAATATTAGTGAAAATGTGTTCCACTAACTACGGATGACCCGGAAATTTTGACACTATTTTAAAATTTTTATAATTTTAAAAATCTGTGTTGCATTCCACTATTTTTTGAAAAAAAAAACACAACAACAGCTGACAATCCAGGAGTGGAAAACTCTACCAACACTTTGACAATTAACCCTCAATGAAACTCTTCCAATTAATAGTACAAAGTAACAAAAAACATTTTTCAGTAAGTTTTCAACGAAAATTAAAGAGCTATGCTATAACCTGAAACGACCCGAAACAAAGTCATATAAAAAGTCAAACTTAATGTGAACACAAATTGCTATGATCGAATAAATGAAGTATAAAACGAATATCAATGAAAACCAATAATTATATAAAAACTAAATATAAGAGGTACCACTTTGAATGAATAGATGGAACCTATAAGTTCCAAAAAATAAAATAAAAAGTCTTGTCACAAATAAGACCATGACCACCTGCGTTTATAACTCATCAAAAGCCAGAGCGCCATTGGGTATGTATTTCCATAATCAGTCAACCAGGAATCATAAACCTAATAAGCATTAAATTTGTATAAAAACTTTTCGTTTCAGCAAATTTGATTCAGAATCATATTAAATAAACTGGTAAATAATTTATATGTTCATAGCTCATTAAATTGTAATGGCAAGAAATATACAAGTACAAAAAAAAACTACGGCTCAGAGTCAGATCAAATGATTGGCAAACATTTTTCTTCTGCTAAATCTTTCTTCCTCTTTTTTTTGGTCTGTATTATTTGGATTCAAATCTGCCTCTTACTGCTATTATAACACACATTTTCCATAACTGTTCCAACAAAATACTGCTGTGGTTAAGGTAGGAAACGAGGTTAGCAATTGGTTTTGCATTAAATCAGGAGTTAAGCAAGGCTGTGTTCTATCCCCCTTTATATGGATCATTTTGATGGACTTTTGATGTGTGGACTTTGATTTTGATGGACTCAGGGTAATTTTTCACAATTAAAAAAGTTGGGAAGAATAGGAAAGTAAGTCTGCAAACCAAGATTAGAATATTGGAAGCTATGGTGATGTCAGTGGTCACATATGATTCTGAAGCATGGGTGCTCTGAAAAGCAGATGAAAATTTACTAGTTGTTTTCCAGAGAAATTGCCTACGAATTGTTCTGGGTACCCGGCTGACTGACCGTATTTCCAACAGTAGGTTGTACGAAAAATGTGGTTTAATCCCGCTTTCTAGGGCTATAATGAAAGAAAGGTTGAGATGGTTAGGCCACGTTCTGCGGATGAAGGCTGACAGATTTCAAAAAATTGTCCTTTTTGGCCAACCGTCTGGAGCTACACGGAAAGCAGGTCGTCCTTGTCTGGGTTGGGAGGATGTCATAAAGAAAGATTTAAAGGAAATGGGAACTTCCTGGGGGGGGTGTAAAGAGGGAGGCGTTGAATAGATTAGGCTGGAGGAGGAGCGTGCGTAGCTGTGTTGGCCTCAGGCGGCTTAGTGCTGCAGTGAGTTATTAGTAGTAGTAGTAGTAGTAGTAGTTCCAACAAAATTGGTTCTCTGGGCTCTAGATCCAGGTTGCAGCGGTAGCTAGTAATCTAGTAAGAGGCGATAATGCACCATACTATAAAATGAAATAGTCCATAACTGCTAAACTAGAATTATATAAAAAATATAGAAAATATTGTTTACTTTTGTTATTTTCCGCTGCTAGCTTGGCATTAGAACATCGCAGAGTTGTTTAATGGCTCATTTAAAGGAAATTGCCATATCTAGTACCTTTGTAATTAGAAACAAAATAATTTTGAAAACGGAATAATTTTTTTACCAAAAACTCCTTTTCACCAACTGAATTACATAGAGGTTCTATGTATTTCATTATAAATTTACATAAAGGATACATATAGTTAATCACAAATGGTGTTAGCCAAGAGCCCTCGCGCAGTAGTCATTAATAGAAGCTATGTTTAGACTTTATTTTATAATAAAGAACGAACTCTTTCCTATACTAACTTGTATAGGTAACTTAACTATAGCATAGGCTTGTACAGGTATATTTAAAGTCAATATATCAAAAATTTCCTTCAATGGGGTATCGAACCCCAGTCACCCACATGGCAAGCGGGTATGCTTAACATAGTACCATCGGAGACTTAGGGAAAAATAAGTTACCTATAATTATATTAAAAGACGATTAAAAGACGAGTATTAGAAGAACAAACTATCGTATATATTGAACTTGGTCAGCTGCCTAATTTTATAAGGTTCGTCTATTACTATTTCAAAAGCCATAGGCTTTGTCCTGTGCTAAAAAAATTAGCACAGGTGCATTCACAAACAAAAATGAACGCTGGTACCTTCAACCACTCTCATATCTTATTCATTCCTGCACTAATTGTAGAGGTAAGTTGTTGTTCAGCTGAAGCAACACACATCAATGTTGCATCATCACCAAATAAGGGTGTAGTTATCTTGGACCAAGAAGGTGCAGTATCGATAAAATTCCTAATTCTAGAAGTAGTTGCAACAGCATTTGGAAGATCATTAATGAAAATAGAAAAAAGAGTAGAACCTAATACAGAGCCCTGGGGGACACCACATTTAACAAGGGTCTCACTTGAAGAAAATCCATTAAGGTGAACGTACTGCTCTCTATTTTGGAGGTAATTACGAAGCAAAGCCAAAGTAGCCCGTCTTAAACCATAAAATTCACATTTTCGCAATAGTATTTGGTAGTCAACAGTGTCAAATGCCTTAATCAAATTCAGAAACAAGTCAGCTACTCAAGCTTATCATCAAGAGCTCCATTAATTACCGAGGTTATATATGATAATGCCATATCTGTAGTTCCCCCCTTCCTGAAAGTAAATTGAATTGGATTTAACAGTTCATGCAATTCCAAATGATCATATATTCTAGTGTTAATACGCTTTTCTAGAATACAAGAAATAATTGGTAAAACGAAATAGGACGATAATTTCCAAGATCATTCTTCTTACTGCCTTTAAAAATAGGAGCTATACTAGCAACTTTGAAGCAATAAGGAAATGTTCCCCGTTTTAAACACACATTAATAAGGGAAGTAAAAACATCAGCAATATAAGGAAACGCTGTTCTTAAGACTACCGGCCGACATATTTTTCATCTCAAAATAATTTTCTCTACTTCATCATGAGAGAAGGGTTTCATACGCTTAGAAATATCAATTGGAGTCTTCATAAAAGACTCCAAAGGAGGATAATCATCAGAAGGTGCAATATGGGAAGATAAAATTACGCCAATATTAGCAAAATGTTGAAAAAGAGCATCACATACCTCTTCTGGTCTATTCGTCGGTAAACCATTCTGCATTACTGCTTCATCGGGAAAATAGAATTTTCTGTCAATATCACGCTTTTAATTATTTTACATGTATTTGATGTGTTTCCACAAGTTTCAGTGAATTTATTTTCTAAATATTTTTTTTTTTTTAATTTCTCAGTAACTTATTAATGGCATTCCTGTAATTTTTATAAATATTTGGACATTTCGGATCATTTCCATTATTTGAGGAATTCTTATTAAGGTAATCTCTTTTATTAATACAACGTAACAAGCTCTGCGGCAGCCATGGTTTCAAAGGATTCTTTTTCATTGATGACGATCGAACCATCATACAAGTTTTTGTCATTATCAAAATTGGCCTATCATGAAATCTTTGAAAACACATATTTATATCATTCGTAAGATTGACTAAATTATTCGTGACTTATGCAAGTGCCTTCTTAAGCTTCTGAAGGTTACCCTGGCTAAACATGGTCATTGGACTCTATGGAATTATTGGTTCTGGCTTTGTGGGAATAGAAACCTCAAGTCTTGTTGAAATCCCAAAAGTATCTGATACATTTGTAATAATGACTCTTGGAGAGGAAAACTTCAAATTTGAAAAAAATTATTGTCAATAAGCTTCAATGTTTAAATGTTGACTCGTGTGCATATATTAATAGTAGAAAATAAACCATAGGATATACAAAGCTGCAAAAAATCCATTGAAACACTCGTATCAAGCTCCTGAAGGTCAACCTGGAGAAATCAGGAGAAGGTAAACAGGAAGGGTGTGCAAAAGCACAAGATGACTGGTCCTCATCCCCCCATTGTACTTCCTGGCTGAAGGGTGTTGAGACGGAGATCAGCACCACCGGTTCGGACCTTAAGGGTCTAGTGCCGCATCCTTCACCTTTTTTTTTACCTGAAGGTGAATATTATAATCCCCGAGTGTCATAAATGGTTGTGAACCAGTTGGTAATTTCTCAAGCTGCTTATCCAGAAGATCCATAAAGATTGGTATGGAGCCAGATGATGGCCTGTATAATATAATAACAAATACATCCTTAGTTTTCCTCCTAAGCTGCAGAATAAATGGTTCAAATAACATTTCTTGATATACTACTAGGTCATTTCTGACCAAAACCTCGATATCGCTTCGAATATATGTTCTATTTCCTCGATGTTGTTTGAACTGTCGATTCCTATTGTAAAATTTGTATCCTTGAATTTGTAAGAGAGCTGAGTTGTGGTCACTCAGCCAAGGTTCAGTATGACCGATAACCTGACAAACAGAAAGCTTACATATTCCATTTAAAAAACTAAACGAAGAATATAGCCCTTGGCAATTAAGATGGAAGACTTTGAGGCCATTCACATCCCCATTCTCAGATTGAATTCCATCTTTCAACAAACATTTCGAACTAATAGATCTATGTTGCCCTGCTATCCCAGTGTCATAAGCCCGATGCAGCTGCTCCGTAAATATACTTCCAAAATCTACATTAGAAGCTTCCGGATTATTAAGACGGCTAGTGCTCCGGGAATCACGACCATAATTATCCATTGTCCTTAAATAAAAAAAAAAAAAACTCTGTACAGGGTTTCAATAATAATAAAGACAGCAAACAGACACAAAAAAAATCCACTTCAAAACACTAATAAAAAAAAACAAGAGCTAAGAGCTCATATGGCACTTGTGACGAGGCCAGAAGAGCCAAGAGCTCTTATGGCACTTGTGACGAGGCCAGAAGAGCCAAGAGCTCATATGGTATGAGCTCTAACAAACTTCTAAGAATCAATACGTTGATTTAAAAGGAAAATCAGAGGCTTAATGCAGGTTGGGATTTAAAATAAGAGCTCTGAGTCACGATGTCCTTCTGAATATCAAAATTCATTAAGATCCGATCACCCACTCTTAAGTTATAAATACCTCATTTTTTCTAATTTTTCCTCTCCCTTCAGCCCCCCAGATGATCGAATCAGGGAAAACGACTCTATCAAGTCAATTTGTGCAGCTCCCTGACACGCCTATCAATTTTCATCGTCCTAGCACATCCAGAAACACCAAACTCGCCAAAGCACTGAATCCCACCACCCAACTCCCCCAAAGAGAGCGAATCATCGTCCTAGCTTACCTGGAAGTGCCTAAAGTAGCAAAACCGGGACCGACAGACAGACCGAGAGAATTTGCCATCGCTATATGTCACTTGGTAGATACCAAGTGCCATAGAAACATGCCATGAAAACATTGCCTGTAAGTCTAAGTCGTTCATCTATCAAGCTCTTAACGCAACGGCTCACAACTTATTAATTCACGCAAACCCCAACATCATAGGATCACTCAAAAAGTAACATAAAAAACGTCAACAAGACTTAACGGATACCCAGGAATTCCTTGCGCACACGAGGCGTAACATCATTGCCAATAAAAACATTCTTATACATACTGAACTGCTTACCTTTAAGTTTTTCTGTTGTTTTTTTTGCATTGTAAATCAAACCTGTGTATTGTCCACTTTAGTTCTTATAAACAAGTTAGAACACTGAACAACGCTAAAACCCGGCAAATTTCCGCTATCCAATGACAATCCATACACCAGCACATCCGAAATCAGAGATTTGGCATCCTTAATAGGTACTTCATTTAGGCCCCAAAACAACAAGTTGCAGATTTTATTGCGATTTTCTTCAACAAACGATTGACTGACTACTGAATTCATTTCCTCGTTACATTTATTAATTATCTCCGATTGTCCCGCCACAATATTCTTCAAAATCAGAAGTTCTGATTTCACTGTTGCAAGTTCATTCTCAAGCACATTATTTTTATTTTCTATCGATGTAACACGATTGGTCATTGCACTTCAATCAGTTTTTATCTCCAAGACATTATGCTGGAGTACCTCAATATTCGTATTTATGAACTGGACCAATTTCAGGATTCTAATAATAATCTCAGCAGTTGACCTCTGACAATCAGTGAGAACGCTACCATCAGAATTACTTGCAGAGTTCTTCACGGGGTCCAATAATTCAGCTTTGATTCGATTACTTTTACCTCTACCTTTTTTCCCACAATAGTGGAATGAAGATAAGACCATTCACCTACCTTTATATGAACTTATTTTTTACCCACTCTAGTTCACAGCGTGCGATTTACATATGCCGTTAAAAGGGTACGGCTAACACCCAAATCAGGAACTTTCTTAAAATAGAAATCGCTGGCCAAAAATTACAGAATACAGAAAACACCTTCTTATCCTATTATTAAATAAAAAAAAACAAGTTTTTTTTAACAACGACTAAGGAGCGACATTAAAACTTAAAACGAACAGAAATTACTCCATATATGAAAGGGGTTTTCTCCTCCGCAACGCCTCGCTCTTTACGCTAAGGTTTTTTTATTGATTTAAAAAGTAAAGTTGTGATAGAGTCAAACTTTAGCAAAAATAGCGAGGCGTTGCGGAGGGGAAAACCCCTTACATATACCGAATAATTTCTGCTCGTTTTAAGTTTTAATGTCGCTCCTTTTTTGCAGTTAAAAAATTTGTTTTTTTATTTAATTTCTGAACATTTTTAAATTAAAAAATGTTTTGATTTTGGCTCACTGCACATGAATAATTAAAACGAAATTTGCATATTAATTTTTTCTGCTAAATGGCTTTTTCATATTTTCGATCGAATGATTTTGATAAAAAAAAAGGGATGGGGGAGGAGGCCTAGTTGCCCTCCAATTTTTGGGTACTTAAAAAGCAACTAGATTTTTTTTATTTTCTGTACGAACGTTTTTGTTAGTAATAAGCATACGTACCTTACGAATTCACTTACTTAACGAGCTTCTATATTTGTGTAGTTTTATTACGTATATGAGTGGGTTTGCCCCCTCGTCAATGCCTCGCTCTTTACACTAAAGTTTGAATTTTATCCCAAATCTTTAAGAATGACCCCTGAATCACAAAGGCCGTAGAATAAATAGTTGAAATTACTAAAAATACTTTAGCGTATAGAGCAAGGTATTGTGGAGAAGACGAACCCCTTTATAAACGTAATATTCTATGTTCGTTTTAAGTTTTAATGCTACTCATTACTTCCAGGAGAAAAATTTTTTTGTTTAGTTTCTCATTGTTTTTTTTTCAAATAATGCTAGAAAATCCTGCGCCCCCTTCATGGGAATTCTCTTCTCTCATGATAAATTTCTCCATTGAAAGATCCTCTCATGTAACCCCCTCCCCGACCCACTCCCACCCCAACGCGTAAAAGTCCCCCTAAAAACGTCTGTACACTTCATAATAACTATTACTATATTTCTATGAGTTTGTAATTTGCAGCCGCTCCCCCGGAGACTTTGGGGGATTAAGTCGTCCCCAAAGACATGTTTGTTAGGTTTTCAACTAAGTTGAACAGAATGGCTATCTCAAATTTTGATCCGGTGACTTTGGGGAAAAAATGAATGTGGGAGGGGGCCTAGGTGCCCTCCAATTTTTTGGTCACTTAAAAGGGCACTAGAACTTTTAATTTCCGTTAGAATGAGCCCTCTCACAACATTCTAGGACCACTTGGTCGATACGGTCACCCCTGGAAAAAACAAAACAAAAAAAAAACAACAAATAAACACACATCCATGATTCTGGCAAAAAATACAAAATTCCACATTTCTGGAGATAGGAGCTTGAAACTTCTACAGTAGGGTTCTCTGATACGCTGAATATGATTATATGATTTTCTGTGACTTTTAGGGGGTTTTTTCCCCTCTTTTCAAAAATAAGACAAATTTTCTCAGGCTCGTAACTTTAAAAAATCGCAGTTTAATGCTGATTTTAAATATATAGGTTTCATCAAGATCAGTTATAACTATCAAAAGTTACGAGCCTGAGAAAATTTGCCTTATTTTAGAAAATAGGGGAAAACACCCCCTAAAAGTAATATAATCTTAACGAAAATCACACCATCAGATTCAGCATATCAGAGAACCTTATTGTAGAAGTTTCAAGCTCATATCTTCAAAAATGTGAAATTTCGCATTTTTTGCCAGAAGACAGATCACGGATGCGTGTTTATTTGTTTGTTTTTTTTCCCAGGGGTGATCGTATCGACTGAGTGGTCCTAGAATGTCACAAAAGGGCTCATTCTAATGGAAACTAAAAGTTCTAGTGCCCTTTTTAAGTGACCAAAAAATTGGAGGGCACCTAGGCCCCCTCCCACGCTCATTTTTCCCCAAAAGTCATCGGATCAAAATTCTGAAATAGCCATTTTATTCACCATAGTCATAAAACCTAATAACTATGTCTCCAGGGACGACTTGCTCCCCTGCAGTCCCCTTGGGAGGGGCTGCAAGTTACAAACTTTGACCTGTGTTTACATATAGTAATGATTACTCGGAAGTGTACAGACGTTTTCAGGGAGATTTTTTTTGGTTTAGAGGGAGAGTTGGGGGGGGGGGGTACGTGGGAGGATATTTCCACGGAGAAACTTTTCATGCGGGAAGAGAATTTCAATGAAAGGGGGTGCAGGATTTTCTAGTATTATTTGAAAAAAACAAGGGAAAAAACATGAAAAGTTTTTTCTACTGAAAGTAAGAAGCAGAATTAAAACTTAAAACAAACAAAAATTATTACGTATATGAGGGGATTACCTCCTCGTTATACCTCACTCTTTACGCTAAAGTATTTTTAGTAATTTCAACTATTTATTCTACGGCCTTTGTGATTCAGAGGTCATTCTTAATAATTGGGACAAAATTTCAGCTTTAGTGTAAAGAGCGAGGTATCGACGACGGTTAAACCCCCTCATAAACGCAATAAAAACATACGAATATAGAAGTTCGTTATGTAAGTTAATTCGTAAGTTACGTATATTTTTTACCAATGAAAGCGTTTGTATAAAATTAAAAGTTCTAGTTGCTTTTTAAGTAATCCAAAAATTGGAGGGCAACTAGGCCTCCTCCCTCGCTCCTTTTCTCAAAATTTACCGATTAATTGCAATTAATTAATATGCAAATTTTGTTTTAATTATTTATATGCGGAGAGCCAAGATCAAAACATGCATTAATTCCAAAACATCCAGAAATAAAAAAACAAGTTTTTTTAAATGAAAGTAAGGAGCAACATTAAAACTTAAGACGAACAGAATTTACTCCGTATATAATATTATATTATTATATAGAGAATATATAATAATTCTCTTTACGCTAAAGTTTCTTACTGTTTTAAAAATAGAGTTAAGAGAACTGAACTGAACAATGGGAAATATATTTATACATAGAATCACGATATAAGAACAAGGACATCACAATCTTCGACGCCAACAAAATGTGGCGCAAAACCCAGTACAAATCTGCAATAATGCCATAAACAACTCAACTCTTTATAATAAGAATTGTACAATACGGATATGAAGGGGTCTTCTCAAATGAAAGGAGCTTTCAGATAATATTAGCGATTGCAGTGTCGGTGGCCAGTAATGAGTGGTCGTTTAGTAAAGTTAAATTAATAATAACGTACCTCTGATCACTAGTGGGCCAAGACCAACTAAATGATTGTGTTATTGAGTATAGAACGCAAAGAATTAGAATCGATCAATTGAACAAGATAATTAATAATTCTGAAAAGGCCAAAGGAAGAAAAGTCAGATTTAAATGAACGGAAAATTTTGTTGATAAATAAAAAAATTGTTGATAAGTGAAAATATTTGGCGACAAGGGGGAGGGCTAATCAAGATTTTTTCCTTGGCACAAGAGAAGCAAGCACCTCCTCTGGTAGCTAGGTATCTTAAAAGGGCGAAAGGAGCGGGGTTGACTGCCCTCCATTCACTTTTCAATATGCCCAGAAGTTTAAAATAATATCCTGAGCCGGTCCTGATATAGCACAGATACGCTGTTTTGACAACGTGGACGCACATGGTGTCTCTTCTTTTAGTTTAAGATCCCCCTTAGCATTCTCTAAAATTCACCTTAACACCCTTGGTCTTTTTAGATCAACCCGGGATCAAACATTCCCACTTCTCCCAATAGTAATTAAAATCCACTTTTCGAAAAAGAAGTTTTCTTAAAAAGAAAGTAAAGAGCCTTATTGTGTTGCGAGAGCAACACTTTGGTTTTGTCGTGGTTTTTTTTTTTTGTTCCTAGCACCCCGATTTCAGCTTATTCCTAGAAAGTGGTAAGGGTCTAACCTCTGCGGTTTTTACGGAAAGTGTGGACCTTAGGCCGGATTGATGAATATGACTTTACATTTTGGAAAGCTTCGTAGAACTCTTGCCTGGGGCCAAAAAGGATGGTTTTTGCTTGTCCTTGAGCCAGAGCCTATAGTGTGTGAAGTGAAGAGGAGTTGTATAGCCTATGTCAGAGAGGACTATCTGAAGTTATGCAGCCAAGTATTCGTTTCATCAAACCATGTTTCTGCTTTCGAGTGGAAAGCTCCGTTCTAGCAGGCAAGCAGGCAGGCACCAGTTTCAAATTGAAGATGGACTAAAATCTATAAGTGTTAAATATATGCGACAGTTACCCTGCCCCACAGCCAATATATCTTCTTTGAGTGATAAATAGAAAAATTTAGAGAAGCAAAAAAGCGGCATTTTCCCATGGGTCCGAAAGTGCTGCCATCTATTGTTTCTACCCATTTCTGTTCGTGATTTCAGCTGAGTTTATCATTCGGTTTTTCGCACTTGGGATTGCGGTAGAGAAATGGTATCAGATGTGCCTCTTAAACTTTAAAAGTTCTCTCATTGCTAAAGAAATTAGAGTTTATCCTTTGCTCCTTTCTAAGTGATGACGTTAGAAAGTTGGCCTACGGCAAAAAAGTCAACTTTTGAACTAAGACAGATAGATTTTGATAGCTAAGATCGATAGCTTTTGATGAGCTGATCAAAGTATATGTCATCCATTTTTCTGTACAAAAATTCCTTTATGAGATATACCAGTTTGAAAGTTTAAAGGGGTTGACAACTTCAGTAGTAAGGTACACACTGAAACCAAAAATAGGCCGATACCAATTGTGAGACATATAGGGGAGTTGTAAGCAACAGTCGGCTGTTAGCTCATAATCATCCTCGGCAATGAGGGGTTCGCAACTCTTTCTAGTTGGTGTACCTGTTTTTTGTTTCCGTTGTATTTGATGGTAAGACCAATTTGGTTCCAGTGGTAAGACATGTAGGGGACTTGTAAGTAATAATCGGCTGTAAGGCTACAATCATCTTTAGCAATGAGGAGTTTGCAACTTTTGCGAGTTGGTGTACCTAGTATGTATTTTAGCATCCTTACAGATTAACAACTTCAGCGTTTAGTCGCAGCGAGGAAACAAAACCAAAGTGTTGCTCTCGCAACACTTTACTCGGCGAAGCCGAGCAAAGGTTGCCGCAACACTCACGTTGCCCATGCAACGTAAATCTAGTTAAACTTAAGACGAGTAGAAATAAACTCCTATAATAATTCAAAGTCAAAACAACCAGAAATCACTATCAAAGAATAAATGAAACCCAAAAACGACAGAAAATAAATAGAATATCATAGTAAACATTGAGTTAACAGATACTAATTTAGATAAACAAACAAATCTTAAAACGAGCAACAATGAAATTTAACTTTCAAGTCGAACTTAAAACGAACAAAAATCACTATACATAGGAGTTTGGCTACCGTCCCCTTTCTCCTCCCCTAACTGTAAAAGTCTAAAGCCTATTGCATCATTTGTGGTTCCTTGAAAACAATATGTTTCTTGAACAGTGCGTTTTTGTTCTTTATTAAATAAAGAAAAACTAATTTTTTTAGCTGAAAGTAAGGAGCGACATTTAAACTTAAAACGAACAAAAACTACTCCGTATATGAAATGAGTTGTCCCCTCCGCAATCCCTCGCTCTTTACGCTAAAGCTTTTAATTGTTTTAAAAAGTAGAATTGTGGCAAAGAGTCAAACTTTAGCGTAAAGAGCGAGGGATTGTGGAGGGGACAACTCATTTCATATACGGAGTAATTTCTGTTCGTTTTAAGTTTTAATGTCGCTCCTTACTTTCAGCTAAAAAAATTATTTCTTTTTTTTTAATTTCTGAACGTTTTTGAATTAATGTATGTTTGGTTTTGGCTCTCCGCACATAAATTATTAAAATGAAATTTGTATATTAATTCTTTTTTTTGGCTAAATGGCTTTCTCTTAGTTTTGATCAGACGATTTTGAGAAATAAGGGGTGGAGAAGGAGGCCTAGTTGCCCTCCCATTTTTCGGTTACTTAAAAAGGCAACTAGAACTTTTAATTTTTAACGAACGTTTTTATTAGTAAAAAATATACGTAACTTAAGAATTAACTTACGTAACAAACTTTCATAACCTTATATTTTTATTATGTACACGAGGGGGTTTGTACCCTCGTTAATACCTCGCTCTTTACACTAAATCGTAAGTTTTGTCCCAATTCTTTAAGAATGACCCCTGAATCATAAAGGCCGTAGAATAAATAGTTGAAACTACTAAAAATACTTTAGCATAAAGAGCAAGGTATTTATCTCCTCCTAAATATCTCGCTCTTTATGCTAAAGTATTTTTAGAACCCCTCATATGCGTAATAATCTCTGTTCGTTTTAAGTTTCAATGCTACTTCTTCCTTTCATTTGAAAAAACTTTTCATGTTTATTTTTCATTGTTTTCATATAGTAATGCTAGAGAATCCTGCGCCCTTGTCATTGAATTTTTCTTCCCCCATGACAGATTCCTCCAAGGAAAAATCCTCCAACATAGCCCCCTCTCCTCAGCCCCACCCCCAAACAAAATAAAATCCCCCTGAAAACGTCTGTACACTTCCCAATAACCATTACTATATGTAAACACTGGTCCAAGTTTGTAACTTGCAGCCCCTCCCCCAGGGATTGTGGGGGAGTAAGTCATCCCCAAAGACATAGTTATTATGGTTTTCGACTATGTTGAACAAAATGGCCATCTCAAAATTTTGATCTGTTGACTTCGGGAAAAAAATGAGCGTGGGAGGGGGCCTAGGAGCCCTCCAATTTTTTTGGTCACTTAAAAAGGGCACTAGAACTTTTCATTTCCGTTAGAATGAGCCCTCTTGCGACATTCTAGGACCACTTGGTCGATACGATGACCCCTGGGAAAATAAACAAAAAAACAAATAAACACGCACCCGTGATTTGTCTTCTGGGAAAAAATACAAAATTCCACATTTTTTTTAGATAGGAGCTTGAAACTTCTACAATAGGGTTCTCTGATACGCTGAATCTGATGGTGTCATTTTCGTTAAGATCCTACGACTTTTAGGGGGTGTTTCCCCCTATTTTCCTAAATAAGGCAAATTTTCTCAGGCTCGTAACTTTTGATGGGTAAGACTAAACTTGATGAAACTTATATATTTAAAATCAGCATTTAAATGCGATTCTTTTGATGTAGCTATTGATATAAAAATTCAATTTTTTAGAGTTTTGGTTACTATTGAGCCGGGTCGCTCCTTACTACACTTCGTTACCACGAACTGTTTGAAAACATCGGCAATAAATGATAATCACGATGAATAGAAAGAATTAATCAAAATAAACTGAATATTTAGCAGTTGCAAACAGTTAGATTTGTAAATTGTGGCAGTGTAAAGCAGTCACAGTCGCATTCGCAGCGTTAATAGTAGCTGTACTAGTGGCCCTGAAAGTTTCAAGTTCACACCCTTGCTCGTACCTAAGGTATTGAAGATACTCTTTTTTTGATAACTCGGCTACATATGGTTTCTTTTGATTTAGCTCAACGTACCTGTCAACGGAAATTTTACCTCAAAACCCTTAGCTTTTTGGAACATGGCATCCCCGGAGGCATACCCATTAAATGTTAGGATTATTTCGAATAAAATGGCTTTTTAATATTCCTATCAGTTTTAAAGTAAAGAGTTATCAATGCTAAATCTAAAGCCACAAAAAAAGGAGGGGGGCTGGTTGCCCTCATTTCTTTTTCAACATTCCTTTCAACAGGCCTTTAAAGTTTCAACTTATCACCCTTAACCACTCCCTAGATAATGCTATTGTGTCGTTTTGATAACCCTCCTGCATACAGTATCTTTTGATTTTATTTGACATCCCCCTCAACATTTTCTAAAAGTTACATATCCAAAAATAAAACCCTTATCCTTTTTGGAGATTTAGAATCTAGCATGCTCCCATTCCCAGTAACCAACCTTATATATAAGCGATGGTCAACTTGTACAACTTACAACACTTGCCACAGGGCCGGTGAGGGGTTATGTCATCCCTGGAGGCGTAGTTATTTGAATTTGCGACTATTTTGAAACGTGGCTATTCTAAAATTTAAATCAGGTATTTTTGGGGGACAGCAGCTACAAAGAGAATGGGAAGAGAACTGGATGCCCTCCTGCCAATTTTAACATCACCCTCAGCATACTCTTAAAGTTTAAACTTAATCTCTTCAGCTAAATTGTTTCCCAAACTTAATAAATTGGATGCAAACAGTATTTTTCGGTGTAGTTTAATGTGTCTCTCAACATTCCCCAAAGTTTCACCTAAATATCCTTAGCCTTTCCGAAGACAGTCAGAACTCCCATTTTCCCAATGATGAATCTTGCGTGAAAAAAGAGCAAATTGTATAATCTGCAACCCTTGCCCTGGGGGCTGTGGGGGGAATTGATTCCCCGAAGAGATAGTTACTAATTCTTCTGAGTTTTTTTGAACAAAATTACTTTTTCAGAATTTGGAGCAATCACGATAAAAACGAGCATCTAAAAAGGGCAAAAGGGATTAGTTGCTCTCTGATAGCTCAACAACACCCTCAACATCCCCTGGAAGTTTCAGGTTAATACCCTCAGCAGTTCCTTAGATATTGTTGATACGACTTTTTGAAAACAAGTGTGCATATAGTACGTTGATTAAATTTGTCGTCTCTCTCAAAAGCTGTGGGAGGGGGCTATCTCATCGCCATAGGCATAGTTATTTCGAATTTAGACTGTTTAAAAAAATCACCTTTTCAAAATTTTGACCGCTGATGAGGGAAGAGGGCACCTAAAAAGGGCAAGGGGGACTGGTTGCCCTCCAATAGCTCTTCAACATCCCCCTCAACATCACCTGACAGTTTCAACTTAACACCATCGGTCGTCCTTAAAATATTGTACTGTTCATTTTTTATTGATATAGTCTTTTTCATGGAAAAAACAATTTATGTCTTTTCGTTTTTTTTCTATAAGAATCTATTGTTTGGCTTGATATTTGTATGTTGGAAAAACTTTTTCAATAATGCTTAATCCTGACACAAATAGTATTGCTTAAGTTAAGTTTATAACTCCTCAAGTTTATCTGAAAATTAATCCAAATAATATCATTCCAAAAAACTATATCTATGTTTTGATAAAGTGGATACTCTTATACTCTTTTGATTTATGTAAAATGTAAGAGCAGAAGTAGTACAAGTAGTAGCCCCGAAAGTCTCAAATTAATACCCGCAGTCGTTCTTAATATATTGCTGAGGTTTCTTATTGATAACCTGGCACACAGGGCCTTTTGATTTAGTTTCAAAGCATAATGGGCCTATTACATAATTGTGGGAGGCCTACCCAATATCCCTAGAGATATAGCTGCTGTTCTACTATGGTGAACAAAATGAATGTCTCACAGTTTTGATTGGATGTGTTTGGACAATTCATGGGCTTGGGAGGAGGGGTCATTGCCCTCCAATTTCCTTTTACTCTTAAAAACAAGAGCTAAGAGCTCATGTGGCACTTATGACGAGGTCGGAAGAGCCAAGAGCCAATCAATTCTACGAATCAATAGATTGCTTTAAAAGGAAAATCAGAGCCTTAATGCTCGTCGGGATTTAAAATAAAAGCTCTGAGTCACGAGTTCCTTCTAAATATCAAAATTCATTAAGATCCGATCACCCACTCGTGTTAAAAATACCTCAATTTTTCTAATTTTTCCTCTTCCTTCAGCCCCCCAGATGGTCGAATCAGGAAAAACGACTTTATTAAGTCAATTTGTGCAGCTCCCTGACACGCCTACCAATTTTCATCGTCCTAGCACGTCCAGGAGCACCAAACTCCAAAGCACTGAACTCCACCACCTAACTCCACCAAAGAGAGCGGATCCAGACCGGTTACGTCAATCACGTATCTACGGCATTTATGAGTGGGTTTTTTCCAAGATTTCCGGTTTCCCCCTCCAACTCCCCCCAATGTCAAAAGATCTGGTGGGGATTTCAAATAAGAGTATGAGACATGAGTTCCTTCTAAATATCAAATTTCATTAAGATCCGGTCACTGGTTCTTAAGTTAAAAATACCTCAATTTTTCCAAATTAACAACCCCCAGCTCCCTCAAAGAGAACAGATCCGTACCAATTATGTCAATCTCGTATCTACAACTTGTGCCCCATCAAGTTTCATCCCGATCTCTCCACTCTAAGGGTTTTCCAAGATTTCCAGTTTCCAAGATTTCTGTTTCCCCCCTCCAACCCTCTATGTTCCCGGATCCGATTCGAATTGAAAATGGAGCATCTGAGACATAAGATTTTTCTATATATCAAGTTTCATTAAGATCTGATCACCCATTCGTAAGATACCTCGATATTCACGTATTCCAAGAATTCTGAAGAATTGCGTCTTCCGATATTTTAGGTCCCCCCCCTCAATTCTCCTCAATGTCACCGGGTCCAGTCTGGATTTAAAATAAGAGCTCTGAGACACGATATACTTCCAAACATCAAATTTCATTAAAATCCCATCACCTGTTCGTAAGTTAAAAATACTTTATTTTTTATATTTTTTTCAAATTAACCGACCCCCCACTCCACCCCCAGATGGTCAAATCTCTAAAACGACTATTTCTAATTTAATCTGGTCTAGTCCCTAATACGCATGCCAAATGTCATCGTCCTGGCTTACCTGGAATTGCCTAAAGTAGCAAAACCGGGACCGACAGACAGACAGACCGACAGAATTTGCAATCGCTATATGTCACTTGATTAATACCAAGTGCCACAAAAAGTGCTAGAACTTTTAACCTTGAACTGAATTTGCTACTTTAAAAGTTTCAATGGTATTTCTAGCTATTATAGAGCGGCGCTGCCTATGATGTTGCTTATATGTCCTTCTGAAGACCTGTATAAGTTGTTTCCGTTTAATTGAAATTCCCCCTAAACGTTCCCTAAAAGTTTTATCTTGATAGCCTTAACGTCGTTTACCGTAACTTTAGTGGTAGTATTAATAGTATATGTATTGCCTTTTGTTGATTTGAACATCACTCTCATCAAGTCCTGAAAGTTTCAACTTGATACAGTTAGTATTTGGTGTGATATTGCTGATATATCTTCTTGATAACCTGTAATCTTCAAAGATATATTGATTGGACCTTTAAACTACGCTGGACGAAATGGCTATCTCAGAATTTTGACTGGATTTATTTGGGGAAATAACAGGTGCAAGCGAGGGGGGCTGGCTATCCTCCAATCACTTTCAACTACTAGAAAGGGCCATAGAACTTAAAATATCCAATCGAAAGTGCATCTTTCGAAGTTTTCACAACAGCTCCTTCTTTGCAAAGTGCCCTTATATAAAAAAATGCAATAAAACAAAACAATAAATTATGCCCACATCACTCTTTACTTAGGCTGCGCAATTACGCTGCCTATGATATTTTGACTATTTTTGAACAAATGACTATCTTAAAATTTCTATCAGATGGATTTTGGGAAAATACAATGTGTGTGTGTGTTTGGGGGGTACTCCCCTCTGATCACTTTGACTCTTAAAAGGGCACTAGAACTTCTGCTTACCAATCCAATGAGCCCACTCCGAGGTTTATATGACCACCCTTTCTATGAAAACCTTATATGCCCCGAGACATAACTTACAGCCCTTGCCCTGAGAGCTGTTGGGGGAGGATGTTATCCTCAAAGAGATAATTTCCCGATCCTTCAACTACGTTGAAAAAATGGCTGTCTTTAAATTTTCATTGAATGTGCTTATGAAAATGATGGGCGCGGGGCGTTGCCCTTCAATCACTTTTGACTGTCAAAAAGGGCACTAGCCCTTTCAGTTTTCAATCAACGGAGCCAAAACAAAACAAAAAAGAATAAATAAATAAATAATACATGTGCTCACATCACTCTTTACTTAGGCAGCACTATTGCGCTGCCTATGATAAATCCTGCATGTAAACAATGGCTAAACTGCATAATTTATAATCCTTGCCAAGGGGGTGTAATGGGCATGTCATCCATGGAGGCATATCTATTAGACCATATCTATTAGGTTTCCATGTTATTATTATGGTATCCATACCATATCTATTACATATCTATTAGGACTAGTTTGAACAAAATGACAATTTCAAAATTGTAATCAGTGTCAAGCAGAGAAAGCACCTAAAATGAGCAAGGTGGGGGAGATGACTGTGGTACCACATGACTATAGTATGATTTGCACTTTGCCAAAAACACAGCATATTTTGAGCAGTTTTATAAAACATAAAAATACTGCTAGTCAAAATTCTCACGAAAAAGTATCAGTACAAATTATTTTGTTTTAATCAATTTTGTTTTACTATCTCAAGCCGACGGTAATTCTTATCAACTCTAGCTTTCTCTATAAATTCTGTTTTTCTTTCAGCTGTATTATACTTTGAATATAATTTAATAAAGTTAGCT
Source organism: Artemia franciscana (assembly GCF_032884065.1). Classification (NCBI taxonomy): domain Eukaryota; kingdom Metazoa; phylum Arthropoda; class Branchiopoda; order Anostraca; family Artemiidae; genus Artemia; species Artemia franciscana. The sequence goes on along the minus strand of NC_088867.1, from coordinate 24,854,949 downwards.
GAAAAATTGATTGGAAATACTCTAAGTCTAGCTCTTTACAATCACGCTTTAGGCTCAGTTGTCATTTTTATTTAAAAAAAGATAGATTAAAAAAAGAAATTATAGCTAAGTTTCAACAATTATGCTTTTTTTTAAATAAAAATTTCTATGGCGACTAAATTTGTTTTACTATTTTAAAAACAGCCAAATTTCGGTCATCATTACCCTTTTATTCAATCCTTTCCTTCCAAATGTGTAGAAAAGCCAACTGCCAAGATAAAATAAGTTATTTAAGCGATTTGTTTAGTTTATAGTCAAGTGAAAATGATACTGAATTTTTGAGGTGTTTCAAGGAGTAAGGAAATAACAGCATTATTTGTGGTAATTTTTATCTCTTTCTTTCTCTTTCTGATTTCAATTTTACATAGCGGTTTCGGTTTGCTTCATATTTCATTTCTTCGTTTCTAGTAATTTCGACGTGTTTTAAGTTTGATTTTTTGCATCGAACTTTTATATTTAATATTGATATAAATAGTTAATTTGTGTTCGCTTTAATTTTAAAATTTCCTATTTACTTTTCACAGAAAAGTTGTGTTTTTTTAAATAACATTATATTAAGAAGAAAATAAAGTGGTTGTGAAATATCGGTAGAGTGCCTATTCAAACGGATGTTGAAAGCTCTAGTGTCCCTTTTAAGCAAACCAGGCCATGCACAAAAAGCGTCAACCAAGGGGACGGGGAAGCCTCTGCCCCCGAAATTTTTGCACCCTCTCTAGACTTTGAGAAATACCTTTTTGGAGTATTTTCACTGAAAAAATATTTTTGTGTCTTCACAGAAAGAAATCGAAAAACAATAAATTATGATCCCCTAGACATTGAAAACTTTATTTTTCCCCTCATAAATTTTCGTGGATTAACGTCACTACCATGCACAGCAACATATTTTTCTGCTAATTTGTGGAGCAAGACAACAATTTTCGCCAGGAAAGAACCAAAATGCTGTCGAGTGAAAAATTCTGAAAGAGTCAATAGATTTAAAGCCTTTATCTAACTACACAATTAATCTCCCAGACTACGGAGGCTTACGCATTCCTCCCTAAAGAATAAATTTACAAAAAAAGTTTTTTGTGTTTAAAGTAAGGAGCAACATTAAAATTTAAAACGAACGGATATTACCGCGTATTTGAGGGGGTTTCACCCTCCTCAATTCTTCACTGTTTACGCTAAAGTTTGACTTTGTGTTCCAGTCATTTAACTCCTGAAACACAAGGGCCATTTAATCAGAATAATAAGCTGAGTTAAAAATTCTAAAATAAATTTTAGCATAAAGAGCGAGGTATTGAAGAGGTGACAAACCCTCTTATAAGCGTAATAATTTCTGTTTGTCCTAACTTTTACTGTTATCCCTTGCTCTCAGTTGAAATAAACATATTTTTTTTTGTTTTAACTTCTGATCGTTTTTTAAATAATACTGGGAAATCCGGGTCCCTGTCCATGGAAAATTCCCAACAATTAAACATTTCGAGGGAGTGGGTTCAACCCCTCCCCCTGGATACAACCCTTACTGTGAGTAATCAAGTCATCCTCAAAGATATAGCTAATAAATTTTTCGACTATTCTGAACAAAGGGACTACCTCAAAATTGCGGTCAACAAACTTTGGGGAAAAGGTGTAGGAGGGGGGTTAGCAGCCCTCCAATATTTTGGTCACTCAAAAAGGGCATTATAATTTTTGATTTTTGATCAAATGAGCCCTTTCCTGATATTCTAGGATCACTAGTTAGATACATTCATTCCTGGCAGAAAAATTAACTCGCATAGAAAAATTTTTGACAAAAAATCAAATTGGCTCAAGAATTTGTTGTCCATTCCATCCAAATGCACTTTTTATCTCATGTCAATCTTTTGCCGCGTCTGCACCTTGATTGGGATAAGTTTGCAGCATCAGCAAAGCTGGTGTTTTTCCTCAGCCAACTGACGAGACATTTTCTTATGTCTTGCCTTTATTCTTTGCTTTTGAGGGTATTTGCCAATAGTAACGGTAATGACATTAGAAATAACGCCCTCATCCTCAAACATTGTCATATAGACAATGGGAAGGTTCTCGAACATCATATTTTGAAAGAGGATTTTCCTATATTTTTTGTTCTATTTCTAAAGAAGCCTTTCAAGTTGGTGTTCAGACGCTTAGATTATGAGCAATGCTACAGGATGAAAAATCCTTCAATTGCTCCAAGTTGCAATTTAAGGTAATTATCCATTCATCTTATATTGCAAACTTACAACGCCGTGATGGTATCAAAGAGCAATCGAAAATACTGCAACTCACCAAATGCAACAGGTAACGATTGCGTAGCCTGTTGGCCTCTCATTGGCCAACGGATATTGATGTTTAGGGGCAAGCACGTCCCCGACAAAGTTTCCCAATGCCTTGCGCAAGCGGCAAAGTGAGTCAGTTAATCTCCTGTTGCGTTACACTACGTTGATAGCAAACCTGGCCTTACTTCAATTATTTAAAAAAGTTGTAGAAGAGGGGGTATTACACTCTTTCCTTTTGGCTCTGCCATAACCCCCAACCCCCTAATTAAGGCTCTGGATCCGTGCTTGGCTTAAGGGCAATATATACTACTAGTCATGGGGCTTAGACACTTTTCAGGGTTACTGCAGCCTTCTCTGAGAATAAGGAAGAAATGTTGTCTCTGGACTAGTTTTTTTTATTAGAGGTATCAGCTGCCGTCTCTGTTGGTAAAATTGCTAGCAATAGACTAGCGACAGCACCATGAATCTTGCTTCAAATAAATTTTACGTTAAAGTAAATAGCAATTTAAAGAAAATAAAAAATATAGTCTTTTTACCATCTAAAAATCAATTATAGGATTTTTCATCAGGGGGATTTCATCTTCATATAATTCTTGTTGATATATTGTAGCTTTATGGTAAGACGAGCTTCACGCAGAGATGAAAGTCAGAAGCCAGACCAAGTACATAATATCTCGTTAGAAAAGCGAGATTAATCTGTTGAACTCTAAAGGTATTATATCCCTAGTATAGATGAAAGCAGGCTGATTATGCTAAGGGGTTTCTAAGGTTACTCCAATCGCAATTCTGTTTTCCAGTTCCGGAGAAAATATTTTATGTTGTCATTGGCTGTTGCCAGCCACCAATCAGAAAGCAGTTAATGATTCCTCTTGACAAACTGTTATGGATATGACTCGTTTCTGGGATGTTGAGAGGATAGCATGGTGATTCCGATTTAATCGGTAAGTTTATTTATTAGCCTAGAGATTACCAGGGATATGGAATTCTCAATGACAGAAAATGAGTTTTTACTTGGCGAGAGCCTCAAATAACTTGAAATGCGAACAAATAGATTGAACATATTTGAGAAGCTTATTCTTGTTTTATAAAAGTTGAAATTACTTTTCTATTAAAATCCTGGGTGAAAGTAAGACTGAGTGGTGGCGTGCATGTAACATATTTATTTAAGGGAATATATCATAATTTGCTGTGGGGTAGAAAGTTTTTCGAAAATCTTAGAATAGGTGAATAATTTGAAAAATAAGAGTGCTAAGTCTCGAAAACCTCAAAAATCAAAGAGGTCAAGGCCAAAGATCCGCTCTACGCACCCACCTTTTGAGGGGCTTGTGGGTATGTAGAAGGTCAATAGAGCAAATAGGAATAGGTTAGAGTTAAAACTACAACCTTATGTAATACTTCCAATTTCCAGCCTTCAATTTTACCAACTCGGAAAATTGCTGTAATGTGGTGATGTTTATGCTGTCCACTTATGCAGCTAGTTTGTGTGTCATGATGGTTTAGTGATTCTGTTGAAATATTTAAAATGATCCTTTGAAAAATATCATTTAAAAAATATATAATGAATAAATAAATGATTCTCAACCTTTCTAATTTTACTTTTGGTTTTTAGCGAATGGAATGAACCGATTTGAACGGAATAGCTCAGCGCTTTCGCTGGATCTGTTGTATGTGAACTTTTTTGTGTCAAAAAATTTATACACCTTTGTCGTGTTTTTTTTTTTTTTTTTTTTTTTTTTTTTTTTTTGTGTTTGTAATAAATACAGTAATCCTTATAAATGAATATGGGTTAAATATTTTTTTTTGAAATTTGTCAATTACTTTCTTAACGGAAGCCGAAAGCTTCAAGTTTGGCTTAGAATTCAGTTAAGCTCTAAGAAAACCTTTTTGCCGAAGTCCGAGAGTATCAGATTCTAGGCCTTTTTTTCCCAAAATCTTTAACAAAACACGGTTTTTCACTATTTAAAAATTTCGCAAAAAAATGTTCAATTTTTGTCTTCAAAACTTTAGACTCTGTGGATCAAACCTGGCGCCAGTTGCGAGGTTTGTTCCTTTGAAAGGGGGAGTGAAGGGCCCTTGAAGTAATTATAGCTAAGAGACTAACGCTGCTTTGTGTCAGACAGTCTTATGCTACAATTAGTTGAGCAAAGCTCACAGTTCTAACCCACAAATTATACTATTTAATAATAACCACATCGACATAATAAACAGCAATGGACTTACTACGGTTTTTTTTCTCTGACCTCGTCATATTTAACGGATTGTCAATGAAAACTGAAGAAAAACTTATTCGAAGGTATATAAAAGGTTCTAGTCCTATTTAAGGGCCGAAATTAATCGGAAAGCCTGAATTCCTTTCAACCCTAAAGCACCCCGGGATGTTTCCCAGCTTCAATATACTCGTTTCTATCAAAACGCCTAGCTATTTGGTTTTGTGGGCATCAGGATTAGTAGCATACAGCACTAAGAATAAGGGCTCCTTATTATGCAAATCGCCCATAAAATACAAATGTATCGGATTCACATTTTCGTAAAATGGTGGAAACTTCACGTCTCGTTGTAATGGTCATTCAAGTAAATTTGATATGTATGGTCCGAATTTTCCGGGCCGGATCAAGGCCCCAGGGCTCAAGCCCTGTCAAGTTCTCTTTGTCATTAGTTATTTTCTAATTTCATCAAAATTTGAATATTAAAGCTTCTGAGCTTTGGGATCACGAATGAAAAACAAACATTCTGAGGGGTTTTAACCGTTATTGAATTGGTTCAAAATTAAGGAAGTTCACGTTGTGGTAATCTGAACCTGCAAGTGGTGTAAAACTGAACTTATTCCTGATGAACCTTAAAACTTACTGACCTTAAAAATACTGTATTGGGCTTATTTCTGGATTTTTCTAAGTCCTTTGATATGGTTGATCACAGTGTTTTATTAAATAAACTAAAAAAACTTAGGGATTCGTGAAGTTCCTTTCTCATGCTTTGGCTCTTATCTCTCTGGTAGAGTACAGAGTGTGAGTCTGGGCTGGGTGACTTCACATCCCCTACCTGTCCGGAGGGGCGTCCCACATGGCTCTGTTCTTGGTCCAATACTTTTCTCCTTTATATTAATGATTTGGTTACGGACCTGGGTCCATCAGTTCACCCAGTACTTTTTTGCTGACGATAGCAACTTTTTCATCACCGGTCCTAATTTACCATCCGTCGTCGCCTCTACTCAAACCCTTCTGAATAGAGTACAGGAGTGGTGTCTAGTTAACTGCATGACCATTAACATCAAGAAAAGTCAGGTTGTATTATTTCGAACCCCTTACAAAAAAAAATGAAGCTCAGCAAGCACTTGGCCTAAAATATTCTACCAATCTCCTCCCACAGGTCGAAGTTGTCAAGTTTCTTGGTGTCCACATAGACTCCTCCCTATCATTTGCAACACATGTGTCCTACATCAGAGCCATAATTTTGCGACAGGTAAGCATGATTAATCGTGCGAATTATTTTCTTCCTCCCGGGATCCTTGTCACCCTTTATTACTCTTTTATTTACCCTTGTATCTCATACTGTGGATCTGTTTGGGGCAACACTTTTCCTTCAGTTACCAATAAATTAAAATCTGCCCAAAACCGTGCCATCAAAGCAGTTTTTCGGCTGCCCCGACTATATCCCACCCAGGACTTGTACTCCGATTTTAGTATTATCCCTTTTGAACAAATCATCGAAAAATTAAATCTATACCTTGCATACTCCGCTTACCATAAAAATCTTCCTCCTCAATTATTATCTTATTTTAATATTAATAATTCTGAAGGCCTCTGTCTCCGTTCATCCAACCGTTCCTTCATTGTCCCCAAGTGTGTTTCTAGTTCCGCCCAGCGATCCCTTATTTATAAATCTATACTTCAGTGGAATATAATACCCTCCAGTGTCGAGCTATCCACAAGTTTTCGCACGCTGTATAACAATGTACTAAAATTTTGATATAAATTCTTGATTAATGATTAAATTCTTATTCAATTTGCTTTAATTACCCATGTTTTCTCTTTTCTTTTTTTCTCTCTTCTTCATTTTCAATTTTTGTGGTTATGGTCCTCAACAAGTTCGCTTCCAGGATCCTTATTATTATTGGTGTTATATTCTTTATTTTTATTTGAATAATAAATAAATTGAATTGAAATTCCCAGTTCTAAAATTTTACTAGTAAAAAAAAAGGCATTACAGTAAGTACTTATGACAAAATTTCACTTAAGCAAACATTAACAAACATAATTTAATGCAGACAAAAATTTTAACCTAATTTCAGCTGTACTGATTCGTGATGCTGAAAAATCGGCCTTTTTTTTTTTTTTTTTTTTTTTTTTTGTTTAGTCTCTAGTAAGCTTGAAAATTTCAGGGTAAACAGACAGGACCGGGGGATCTTGAATAGGACTATAAATTTTGGAAGAAAATTTGTTGTAGAGATTCTTAGCGCAAAATTTTTTTGCATTTTGTTGCGAAAAAGTTTCCCATTGAATCCAGAAACTAGTTGTGTCCATATTAGGTTTTGTTTGTGACAAACCGGTGAGCATTGTTTTCACCCCTGATGATACCTAGTCTTAATGCAGAAACTAAAGCGGCTGGAAATGTTCTCAATTTACCATTAGACTTGGCATGTCTAAACAAAAGGAGGTTTATGCTTAACCCGAAATCGCATTTTTTGTAGGTCCTGGTATAGGAAAGCTAATTATGTGTAGGGTGCATTGTAGCAAGGAAGTGCGTCAACAACAGAGGAATTGACCTTGACTCGAGACCGTAATCTTGCCCATCAAATTCATTTCATAAATATTTTAAATTAACCGACATTTTTCATCCATTACTGCTACTACTTCTGCTACTGCTAAAACCTCATTGCGCAACAAAGACACCTGAGACACAGTTGCGCAGGGTCCTTTTCGACTCTAATCTATATATAGCCTCCCGCTTTAACTCTCCCAAGAAGTTCCAATTTCCTTTAAACACTTTCTTACAACCTCTCTCCTTCCTGTTCGGGGACGACCAGTCTTTTGTTTGGCCCTATATGGATAGCCGCAAAAGGACAATTTTCAGTAATCTTTCAACCCTCATTTGCAAAACATGCCCTAGCCATCTATCTCTTTCTTATAGTATAGCCCTAGAAAGTGTAAAGGCACCACGTTTTCGTATAGCTTACTGTTTGAAATACGGTCAGTCAAACGGGTACCAAAGCAATCCGTAGACAATTTCTTTGAAAAATTTCTAACTAATCTTTCTCCGTCTTCCAAAGCAGCTACGTTTCAGCAGTTTCAGAAACTATACTTGACCTCAGTCGTCACTGTGGATTTCTACAGTGATAACTAATTTTGGTTCGCAGACTTATCTTCATGTTGTTCTAAACTTTGTTCAAGTGTGATAAAATATTCGGAGGCTCGGCTATTCTATTATAATATTATCACTGCATGCAACAATCTTTGATAATAATAGTATCCAGGTAAGTGAAGCTATCCACTTGATCGATCTTCTCGTTACCTGTCATTACCCCTTCACTATTCCCAGTCTAAGCAACTCAATTTACAAACCTATTCTTGCACCCTGAACTCTCAAAACCACCCAAATATTATTCATTTGACTATCATTTTCATCTAGGACATTCAATTCGTGAGCAGTATCTTGTCATAACTACTTCTTTTTTTCATCCCTTAAGTTGCATTAATAGAAAACGATATAAAGATGATTTTTAAGTAAGAAAGCCTAAAAAATAGTCTTTGTCCCATTATTTTCTCTTAAATTGTGACGCTATTTCCCATTTCTAGTAATAGCGCTAAATCATACTGTTATAGTCTGTTCAGCTATTAAAAAAAAAAAAAATAAAAAATTAATAATAAAAAATGCGGAAAGTTTAAACCGATTGTTGGTGTAGGCCTATACAAGAGATCCCATAGATAAAGCGAACGGTTTATCTTAGACTAAACGTTATAAAATCAAGGCTACCTTGACATCATTTTAGCTACTCAACGTACTTTGACTATGGTTGCTGGGACAGTTAAATATTGTAGCCTAGCAAGTATTTATAGCCTAGTAACAGCTGTGACATTGAAGCCTACCCTGGAAACAGACAGGGGTGCTAAGAAAATGGAGCATGAACGCATCTAGTTCCCACAGTGCTAAAAAATAAAAGTTGTTGCATATATATATATATATATATATATATATATATATATATATATATATATATATATATATATATATATATATATATATACATAAATGCAAATTGTTTTCATTTGCTGAGCGTCACAGTTTGTTTTTAGTTTTATTTATTCAATGACGACAATTTCTGCTTGTGTTAGTTTTAAGGTATGACATAACTTGATTTCTGCTCTTCTTAGGTTTTTAGTATGGCTTTTTACTTTTCTTTGGAAAACTGCTTTGTCGAAAATTGTTTTTTAGATTAATGACGTTAAAATGTGAGTTTTTGCTAGATTAAAGCCATTTGGAGTTAATTTTGTTTTTTAAATTTACAAAATCATTTCTTAATCAACTAATAAAAGAACCAGAAAGAATTTTTTTTACTGTTTTTTTTTTCTATGGTATTTTCTTTGGAAAACTTCTGGATAAATGTGATAACAGGCTGACCAAAGTTTTCCACGTTTTCACGTATCCTTTATATCCATCGCCCCTGTATTTAGGATAATCTGTTTAAACCGGGACCATATCATATGTTATTATGCGTGCAGCTGATTCCACGGATTCTGAGAACAAAAAAAGAATCTGAGCTGGTAGCAAATTAATCTGTTTTCATGATGTTCTATAGGATGAGCCCCTATTTTACAGTTCAACGATTGCAATTACTGAGGATATAGAGCTCAACACCTGGAGTGACGCCCTCTCCTTTCTACCTTTGATACTGACCACCTTATCTAACTGTAATTTCGTAATTCTATTAATCAATCTTAATTTCCGAAAATCCAGCAGTGATATTCAAGATTAAATTATAAAGTTAGAAGCAGGAAAGTTTTAAAGTTTCGCAAATAAAAATCCAAAAGACTAAGTTAAAGGGTTGACATTGGAAAGATTTATAATAATGGTAGATGGTAATAGGTCTACCTAAGCTATGGATGTCTGGTCTTGATTTTCTTCAAATGAAAATTTCGACAGGACCTGTGCCTGTCATCATCAGGTTTAAATTCCTGTAATCCTCAGAGAATATATTGTAAGATCTAGCTGGGATAAAATTTGGATTTCGACTTGTCACGCTTATGACCCTGCTTATATATTGTCGTGCCCATATCGAAAGAATGGTTCTGACATTTTTGTAGTTTTCGAATAGAGCAAAAATGAGGCTATTAGGCAAAAACAAAGTTATAGTGCAGAAAAGTATGCTATGTAGTTTTTTTTTTTAGTTGGATGCAGGTACGTGCACAAGACTTTCTGTAGGAAAAAGGGGGAGTGCAAAGCTCTGGGTAGAGGAAAATATTTGAAAAAATGTACAGACAACCACGATATACGTAAAAAACACGCGTGTAAGGTAAAAAAAAGTGAAGTCGCTGAATTTGGGAGAGGGGAAGTGAAGGCCTACATTGAAGGTCCTGACCCCATGTATCCTTACTGACTATTATTGATCTTCTCTACATCCCATAAAGTAAACACATCTCAGCAAATGCAACCAGTAGCTAAAAACTCCCAAAAAGAATATTTCTCACTTACGTATATTTTTTTTAATAATCTTATGTACACCAGTTCATGACTGAAAGCGAGTTACGTTCCTTGGTGCAATTAAATAAAAAAAACAAGTTTTTTCAACTGAAAGTAAGGAGCGACATTAAAACTTAAAACGAACAGAAATTACTTCGTATATGAAAGGGGCTGCTTCCTCATCAACGCCCCGCTCTTTACGCTAAAGTTTGACTCTTTCTCTCATCTCTTCTTTTTAAAACAGTAAAAATAGTAAAGTTTGACTCTTTCTCTCAACTCTTCTTTTTAAAACAGTAAAAAACTTTAGCGTAAAGAGCGGGGCGTTGACGAGGAAGCAGCCCCTTTCATATACGAAGTAATTTCTGTTCGTTTTAAGCTTCAATGTCGCTCCTTACTTTCAGCTGACAAAAACTTGTTTTTTTTTTTATTTAATTTCTGAACGTTTTTGAACCAATGCATGTTTTGATTTTGGCTCTCCGCAGAGGAATAATTAAAACGAAATTTGCATATTTTTTTTTTTTGGCTAAATGGCTTTCTCGCAATTTTGATCGAATGATTTTGAGAAAAAAAGAGCGGGGGAGGAAGCCTAGTTGCCCTCTAATTTTTTGGTTTATTAAAAAGGCAACTAGAACTTTTAATTTTTTACGAATCTTTTTATTAGTAAAAGATATACGTAACTTATAAATTAGCTTACGTAAAGAACTTTTTATTCTCATATTTTTATTACATTTATGAGAGGGTTCGCCCCCTCGTCAGTACCTCTCTCTTTACACTAAATTTTAAATTTTGTCCCAATTCATTAAGAATGACCCCTGAATCGCAAAAGCCATAGAATAAATAGTTGACATTACTAAAAATACTTTAGTATAAAGAGCGAGGTATTAGGAGGAGGTGAGCCCCTCATATGGGTAATAATTTGTGTTCGTTTTAAGTTTTAATGCTGTACCTTATTTCCAGCTGAAAAAAACTTTTTCATATTTATTTTTTCATTGTTTGTTTTTTAAATTATGCTAGTAAATCCTGCGCTCCCTTCATGGAAATTTTCTTCCCCCATGAAAAATTCCTCGATTGAAAATTCCCCCAGCTTATCCCCTTCTTCTCAACCCCTCCCCGACCAAAAAATCCTCCTGAAAACGCCTGTACACTTCCCAATGACCATTACTATATGTAAGCACTGGTCAAAGTTTGTAACTTGTAGCCCCTCCCACGGGGACTGTGGGGAGTAAGTCGTCCCCAAAGACATAGTTATAAGGTTTTTCGACTACGCTGAATAAAATGGCTATCTCAGAATTTTTATCCGTTGACTTTGGGAAAATAATTAGCGTGGGAGGGGGCATAGGTGCCCTCCAATTTTTTGGTCACTTAAAAAGGGCACTAGAACTTTTCATTTCCGTTAGAATGAGCCCTCTCGCAACATTCTAGGACAACTGGGTCGATACGATCACCCCTGAAAAAAAAAAAAAACAACAAAAACAAACAAACAAATAAACACGCATCCGTGATTTGCCTTCTGGCAAAAAATACAAAATTCCACATTTTTGCAGATAGGAGCTTGAAACTTCTACAGTAGGGTTTTCTGATACGCTGAATCTGATGGTATAATTTTCGTTAAGATTCTATGACTTTTACGGGGTGTTTCCCCCCTATTTTCTAAAATTACGCAAAATTTCTCAGGCTCGTAACTTTTGATGGGTAAGACTAAACTTGATTAAACTTGATTAAACTTATATATTTAAAATCAGCATTAAAATGCGATTATTTGATGTAGCTATTGGTATCAAAATTCCATTTTTTTTAGAGTTTTGGTTACTATTGAGCCAGGTCGCTCCTTACTACAGTTCGTTACCACGAACTGTTTGATTAAATAAAAAAAATTAGTTTTTTTTTTAACTGAATGTAAGGAGCGACATTAAAACCTAAAAAGAACAGAAATTACTCCGTATATGAAATGGGTTGTCCCCTCCGCAATCTCTCACTCTTTCCGCTAAAGTTTTTAATTGTTTTAAAAAGTAGAACTGTGGCAAAGAGTCAAACTTTAGAGTAAAGAGCGAGGGATTGCGGGGGGGACAACTCATTTCATATACGGAGTAATTTATGTTCGTTTTAAGTTTTAATGTCGCTCCTTACTTTCAGTTAAAAAAACTAGTTTTTTTATTTAATTTCTGAACGTTTTTGAATTAATGCATGTTTGATTTTGGCTCTCCGCACATAAATTATTAAAATGAAATTTGCATATTAATTCTTTTTTTGGCTAAATGGCTTTCTCTTAGTTTTGATCAGACGATTTTGAGAAATAAGGGGTGAGGAAGGAGCCCTGTTGCCCTCAAATTTTTCGGTTACTTAAAAAGGTAACTAAAACTTTTAATTTTTTACGAACGTTTTTATTAGTAAAAAATAAACGTAACTTAAGAATTAACTTACGTAACAAACTTTTATATTCTTATATTTTTATTATGTATATGAGGGGTTTCTCCCCTCGTTAATACCTCACTCTTTACACTAAATCTTAAGTTTTGTCCCAATTCTTTAAGAATAACCCCTGAATCAGAAAGGCCGTAGAATAAATGGTTTAAATTACTAAAAATACTTTAGCATAAAGAGCGAGATATTTATCTTCTAAATACCTCGCTCTTTATGCTAAAGTATTTTTAGAACCCCTCATATGCGTAATAATCACTGTTCGTTTTAAGTTTTAATGCTACTCCTTACTTTCAATTGAAAAAACTTTTTCATGTTTATTTTTTCATTTTTTTTGTATAGTAATGCTAGAAAATCCCGCGCCCTTTTCATTGAATTTTTCTTCCCCCATGACATATTCCTCCAAGGAAAGATCCTCCCACATAGCCCCCTCCCCTCAACCCCACCCTCAAACCAAAAAATCCCACTGAAAACGTCTGTACGCCTCCCAATAACCATTACTGTATGTAAACACTGGTCAAAGTTTGTAACTTGCAGCCCCTCCCCCAGGGTCTGTGGGAGAGTAAGTCAACCGGAAAGACATAGTTATTATGGTTTTCGACTATACGAAACAAAATTGCTATCTCAAAATTTTGATCCGTTGACTTTGGGAAAAAAATGAGCGTGGGAGGGGGCCTAGGTGCCCTCCAATTTTTTTGGTCACTTAAAAAGGGCACTAGAACTTTTCATTTCCGTTAGAATGAGCCCTCTTGTGACATTCTTGGACCACTTGGTCGATACGATGACCCCTGGAAAAAAACAACAACAAATAAACACGCACCCGTAATCTGTCTTCTAGCAAAAAATACGAAATTCCACATTTTTGTAGATAGGAGCTTGAAACTTTTGCTATAGGGTTCTCTGATACGCTGAATGCGATGGTGTGATTTTCGTTAAGATTCCATGACCTTTAAGGGTTGTTTCTCCCTATTTTCCAAAATGAGGCAAATTATCTCAGGCTCTTAACTTTTGATGACAAACACTAAATTTGATGAAACCTATATATTTAAAATCAGCATGAAAATTTGATTCTTTTTATGTATCTTTTAGCATCAAAATTCCGGTTTTTAGAGTTTCGTTTACTATTGAGCCGGGTCGCTCCTTACTACAGTTTGTTACCACGAACTGTTTGAAAAGCAGTAGAGCGAAAGGAGAATGATGATGTGAAGCGGATGACATTTAAATACCGAGCAAGGCAAACTATATGGCTGTTTGGGCCAGTTTCTTTTGTTTTCAGGCAATCTCTGACCTTTAAAAGAGAATTTAATGGTTTAGAACGGGGTAAATGATACTTTTTTGTCGCACGCACAGGTCCCCTCCCACAAGGTCTCAAAATTGTCCAAACAATTACTTCTATTTTACATATCATCTGCCTATTTCTGATATTTGTTTGAATTTGTGCGCCAGTCCTCCCTCCCAAAGAAAATGTCCTACCCAGTTACTTATTTTACAGTACTTTAACTTTCTAAAAGTCGTACAGTTTTGAGTACAAATCAAAATCAGTAGGAGTTTATTATTAGGCAGAAGTCATTTACGAGAAATAATCCCAAAAGATAATGCCAAATCCACACAATCGGTAAACTTTTCTATAGCCTATGGCTCACATCTTTCCTCATTTAGGGGGGGGGGGCTATGAAACAGACCCCTAGCCTCCCCATTGCTCTTCCTGGTTGAAGGGCTATGAAACAGAGATCAGCACCACCGGTAGAAACTGTAAAGTCCAAAAACGTATTCTTTACCTTACCTTTATTGGAACCTAACATAAAATTTTTCTGTACCCTCTAAACGTTACACCAAACCAAAAGAAGAAAATGTGTTTAAAGTTAAAAAAGAATCCTGAAGGGTTGGGTCTTAAATATCTTCCCTGATTTAGGGCAAGGTATTATAGATCTTGCTGCTAAAGGGTATATTTGATCCTATTGGAGCCTAGCATAGAGTCCAGCAATTCTGCATAAACGTTCCACCTAACCAAAATAAGAAAACTTGGTGAAAGTTCAAACAAACCCTTAAGGCAGGACGGGCTCTCAAGGAATCTTCCTGTACCTCTCATGTTAAATATTTGGAGTTTGCCTAACGTTCATGAATTAGTGATTTCGGCGGTTTTTATTTCAACAGATATAAAAAAAAAAACGGTGAATATTTTGAATTAGTCAAATCTTAAAGCCGAAAATTATTTTTCTTATAATTCCAAAATAATTATAAAACCTGTTTCAGGTTTGCATTCTAAATTGCTACACTTGACATTGTTGTTTCGGGGTATAAAAAAAAAGAGCAAAAAATATTCTATTCAGGAATCAGAAACTTATTTCTACAATATATACTTGCTGGCTGCAGTCCCTTCAAATACTTTACATATTTTATTCCGAAGTAAAAAATTCCCCTCAAAAGACTAGATGCGGCTGTAATCGGAGCGCGTGAAAATACATAAATTATACCAAGGGACTAACGACTTGGATTGTTCTTGAGCGATTCAGTGAAGTATTAGTTAGTTGTAACCCGTTTAAACAGAATCTGGAGAATAAGTAGCGTGCACACACCAAACTGCTGGTTAGTAAATATATATATACAAAAAATCATATTGTATAAATAATTACAAGAAGAATTGTTAAGGATAACCTGCGCCTAATCGTAATTTCGTTCAACCCTTAAGTTCAACCTTCTCATGTTTATCTAGTTCAAGCGACAAAGAAAACTGATAACTTTGTTTTTGGCTGAGTTGCCGCCCCTGAAAAAGAATTGACTAGGGAGTAAAATGCTTCGACTTCCGCTTGGCCTTAAAGGCACGGCTCTTGAAAACGTTCACGACTTTAGAGCAAAATATTAGAGAGCTTGCAGATAAAAAGCATATTCGCTCTAAAATGCTACTAAGAAAGCAAACATAATACTAGGCTGTCCGCTAAGTTTCTATAATTCAAGAGAGGACCGTAAAATGGGGCCTTACAGTCGGACATAAGATTGTTATTTGTGCTAATATATATATTTTCATTTTCCCTCCCCACTAATAATTTCACAAAGGATTTTGAAAAGTCTTACATATTATCAAGATTATTCAAGGGTTCTTCCCTTCTTGTAAAATCATGTACAAGTATCTACTCACAATTTTTGCATTGAATAATTTCAATCCGAGCAGAAACTGCATATTTAAAGTAAATGCGCAAGTTGATTTTTTCAAGTTTAGTCATCTCCAACTGTATATGTTTCACTTAACTGCATTATGGAATTTTTGTTCTATTCCGTTTTTTCATTTTGTTAGCTGGATGTTTACCTCCCCTATTCCATGAACAGGGATAGTGGACATTCGCATTTTACTCGTACACTGAAGAAAATTCCAAGCATGGACACTCAGCGGTATGTTAAGATTTTCTCCCAGAATTAATGTCCTTCCCCTAAACGTCCTCAGCCGCCTTAATAAAGCCCTGACATTGCTAGAGTTTTTAAGGTCCGAATCTAGAAAGTACTTTCTTCTAATAGCACTAATGCAAATAACTACCTTAAAAATGTTTCGCTCAAGTTAATTCAAGCTCTTTGCCTCTTTGAATAGAACAGCAAATAATAGGATATTTGTAATTATCTATTATTCCCTCTCGTATTGTTATGGATGTTATTAACTCCTTCGCTTTCTCAAGGGTGATCGTATTAATATAGAAGGATTATCCACCTGGTTTGTCCCGAATATGAATTACTTTCAATATGTTTGTTTGGCGTGAGAACGTTATAAATAATACAATAAAGCCCATCTTTGATACTGAGAAATATTTTTGTGCAATCACCCAAGATTTAAAGCATAACAGTTCTTTATTAAAAAAAAAGAAAAAAAATTCTTACTGGGTTAATAGAAAACCAATCAAATCCCTTTTATTTGCAAGTGCACTAATTTTTCATCTTAAATAGTTGCAATATATTGAATTGCGACTTGAATATTTTTTTCTTTATATTATGAATAAAAAAACACTTTTAGCCTCTTGTTTTACTTATTATTATTATTATTATTATTATTATTATTATTACTATTATTATTATTATTATTATTATTATTATTATTATTGTTATATTATTTCTTCATATTTTTTACCGTTATTAAAACTAGAATAGAGCCTAAATGACTTAAAATGTAAGGTTAAGGCATCGTTCAAGTACTGATCTATTTAAATTACTAAAGTAGAAAAACAGTTTTCCTTCCTCCTTCTGTCTTTTTCTTTTTCATGGTGTGGGTTTGTTTCTGTGTTTGTGTTGTTGCACTGGTGATTTCATTTGTTTCAGTACAGTGTGGTCTTCGGTCATGAGTCATGGGTGCTATCATGGGTCTCCCGTTACCAATATTTTGCTATATAACATGCCTCTAAGAATGAGTCATTGCTTCCTTAAAGTTGAGCGTGTCATTTTCTTTTAAGGAAAAATATCAATTGTTGATTTAGTTATCTATAGTATCAGCTACGTTATATTTTCCTATACTACCACGCAATTATCCTGTTGAACTATCCTGTAATTATCTTGTTGAACTTTATTTTGTGTCTATGGACATTTCCCCTCACCTTCTAAATATATGCGTATAATTTAGTTTTTGAAATTCCCTCTTGTATACAATTTTGCAATAAGCCAGGAATCAAACAAGAGAAGAACGAGTTGTCCACTTATTAAAAGTCCTAAATAAAAGGGATTGAACTTCAAGAAATGTCAATTCATGCACAGTTTACTTCAACCATGGTTGCTGGGATAGTTTTGTGTCGTAGCCTAGTAACATCTGAGATGTTATGATCTACTCTAGAAACAAGCAAGGATGGTAAGGAAAATGAAGCATGGATACTTCTTTATTGTTGCCTCAGCATAAAATACTTGAACATTCCCTTTCTTTTACAAAAACTGTCATATTAGTTACAATTCGGTGATGAAAGAGGCTGTTGATAAAGTAATGGGAATTAAACTGCTAAGGCATCCAACATAGATACAAACAATTTGACTTCTCTATTTAAGAAGACACAATGAGTCAACAGGACATTCTGATCGAACAAAATGTCTCATGTTATTACTGCAATAGTATATGCTATAGGGCAAAAATATTTCATATTAGGATCAGTCACCTGCTTGGCTCGCTAAACAATTAATTTTAGGACACGGCAATGTAGTTCGAACTTTGAAAGCGCGTATGACTTCAATTCTGAATTATCTTATCGCATGATTTTGTAGCGAAACTTTGGCAGACGATGTGTGCAGTTCTTGAAGTTGTGCAGTTCTCTCCTCTAAAAATGTTTTCTATGGATATATATTGCAAGAGCTTCCGGAAAAGAGGAGCGAAAGAATTTCATCCGTTGGGTAACTCCTCTCAGAGAAACGTTAAGCTAGTATCTATGTAAAAAGCAGTGAAATTAAATGTCGTTTCTGCATTTTTTTTTTATGTTGTGGAACAGTGATAATTTTTTTTGCCACTGATTTGAGCTTGGCTACTATTTGTATTATCAGGACCATAGGTAAGGTTTGAGCCTTTTTCAAAAGAGAAGTTGACTTCGAAATGTTGGTCAAGCATTTTCAATTATTTAACATAAGATATCTTCGAGTGTTCAGTGAATATTTAGGAGATTATTTGAATATATTTAGGAATTCTTTGAGAACTCATTTACAAGATAATTATCACAAAAGATTGTAAAGCCTTTTTTTACTTACATAAAACTGAAATTTTTCCCAAGTGCTGTTTATTTAATCAAGGTTTTCTTAAATGAGCTTAAATGGCTTTTGAGGTTCGTTTGAGTATCCTAGACCATAATTGTTGCTATTAATCAGCCTTTGGAACAAAGTCCACCAGCCCACCGACTAATAAGCTGACGAAAAAACTGTTGATGTGTTTACCTCTTCCGCCCTCTCCCCGTTCTCTCTCCCTAGATCAAATGCGAACTACAAAAGGTGCAAAAGGTGCCTGGCTCTTATTTTCCATAAAGTGTGACAAGGACTTGACCTTCCCTTCTAGTAGAATGACTTGGCACAAGAAATGAAGACCCCCCCCCTCCGTTCCCCACAAATTCCGATCAGATCTTTGACTCCGAAAGGCAGTACTAGGACGTTAATTGTTATTTATTACTATATTTGGCTTGGGTACAACAGCATACATTGTTAGATACTCTGGTGAATTGATTTGATCCATAATTGATCTTTCCCCAACCCTCAGAGCTAAAACTAGTCACGCCCCTCCTCCCCCCCCCCAAAAAAAAAAGACAAAACTTAGACACCAGCTGTTAAATCTCATCCGGCTTGGTAGAAATGTTAGAGCCTTTTCTAGTAGATATCCTAATGTAAACAATGTAGGGATCCACCCCCTTTATAGTGTTTGCAGCGCAGTTGGATTAAAAAAAAAAAACCGTAGTTTAGACGTAAGCTACTTTAGTTCTTTTTTGTTTAAGTGCAACCACCATCTCGTAAATGTCCTGATTCAAAGAATTTTTAAATGCTAGTTTTGCTCCTGTTTTGCCCTTCTCAAACGGCACAGTGTTTAGTTGGGATCTGGCACCTTCATCTG
The DNA here is from genome assembly GCF_032884065.1 of Artemia franciscana. NCBI lineage: Eukaryota > Metazoa > Arthropoda > Branchiopoda > Anostraca > Artemiidae > Artemia > Artemia franciscana. The sequence continues at coordinate 24,836,016 of NC_088867.1, read as the reverse complement.
TCAGATGTCAGATGAAAGATCTTGCAGACCTCCTTCTCTTGACCTTAGGGGAATCGGGATAGGTCTGAACTTCCAAATTGCTTGATGAGGAAACAAGCTCTTAATCTCCACTGAGTTTTATTGCGATCTGACAGCCTCTTCCTAAAAATATCTTTACATTAGTATATCAGGATAACTCTTCCTCCTCTCCACAAATTTAAAATGACTCCCTGAATTCAGAAACGCAAAAAAAAGCATAAACTGTGTTGCTTCCAAATAATTTGGTTGAGATCCAATAAGCCTTTCAAGTTATTGTTCCGATGTCAGGAATTTAAGGAGCACCTTTCCTTTTGCGTAGAGTTTAAATCTGGTCTTAATTCCCAAATAGCATAACTAAGACATCAACTTTCCTTTCCGCCAACTTTTGTTAAAATACAATAGCTGTTTCTATCAAAAATCCTAATTGTTGAAATTTAAGAAACTCATACCCCCTAGAGATCTAAATGGACATGAAGCTCTTACCCCCAGAGGGAAAAATAAGACGCTCGATCCTGTCGTTGACCAATTTTGGTTGATTATACAATAGCTGGTGACACGTACTGGTGACAAGAATCATCCTCAAAGGTTGTGTCGGAATTACGCCCCCAAACGACATAAATGTAAAGCTAGCTCTTACTTTCCACAAAGTCTGATAGACATCCGATCATTTTTCGGGATACAAGTCCAGATGACATGTATTTAGGAACCCCTTTCCTCTTCCTCCGCATATTGAGAATTTCATCTGGATGTCCAAAGGGCTCAATTGGGATGTTAATTGAGATTGAGAGAAAACTCTTGATGTTCTTGATGACAAGAGCTTAGCACTCCTTTCTGCCCTCTCCACGAAGTACTGATAGAAATGAATCTTCGTAGCAGAAGATCCTACTAGGCTACTTAAACCTAATTTCCACCAAGCTTGGTTGAAATCATATGATCTTGATGTTCTTGATGTGGAAAAACTCTTGATGTCCCAGAACAATTAAAAGAAAAATTGTCGTCCACTCAAACTACTTGCTTTGTCATTTTTCACTGTTTTATTGAAACAGTCTGTTTTCCCTTTATTGTAAATATAAAGTCAGTATGATCTAAGAAATAGTCTTTTTTCGCAATATGCATGTCTGAATGAAAGCTAATAACAAGTTAAAATTGCAAGTCTAAGTTAATTTGTCTTAAACCTTTTCAAAAACTTTCATTTTATTTGTATTTAATTACTAGCTCCAGAAATTAGAACTGTCCTACTCATCTTTGGATATACGAGACGTTTCTGAGCCTGTTGATGGATCAGAAGGTATTAAGTAGCTGAGAAAACAGTTGAAGTACGTTACTACGTAATGCAATCTAGTGAGAAACTAAAAAGCATCACAGTCGATGTTTTTTCCGAAAAATAATCGTTTTTCATATTTTCTTTATGCCACTTTGAGGCCGCCAGGTAGCATACGATGATAAAACAAAATGTCTGAGATGTCATTGCTTGGAAAGCTAACAGATTAGACTTAGTTTGATTTCGCACTGAAATCGAAAATCCTTAAATGTTTACGGTTTAAACAATATACGTACAACGTGGCTACCAAACTTCTAAAATGATGGTGGTTGGGAGGATGGTGATAAAGGAATCATGGTCCCGATTTGGTGCCCCAGCTCTTAGGGCTTCATGGGATATAGTCTTTAAAAGGACACAATATTATAACCTTTCGATCATTTTGGGCAGAATGTCCATCTAAGTTTTAGTTCGATGCCACTGGGCTTATGATGGTTGCTGAGAAGAAATGGTCATGGGAGGGGAATTGACTACGCTCCAGTCACTTCTAACCCTTAAAAAGACACACCAGCTGTCAGTTTTCGATCAAATTTTACCTCTCTCGTGTTTTTACGACCGTTACTTATATACAAATTGTGCGAAAACACAGGAAACGTATTACTCTTACTTGGTGCTTATTCTGCCTGTTAATTCCCAACAAGGATAAATCCCTCCCTCAGAAATTCCTCTGAAAGGGAGACCTATTGTCCACCAGTAACTTTGGCCTTTAGAAAAGATAGTAGAACTTTCAACTTTCAAAATAGCTCTTTCAATTTGAAGCGGATAAGAAAAAGTTCTTAGCACTTTTCTGGTCTTTCTTTGGGCTGGAATTCGTGGAGAAGCAATATTTATTTTGTAATTATTTTCCTACTGCATTGCTGTTCCTTTTGCCCAAAATTTCATCGAAGTTTCAGGCTAATCGGACAAATTTTGACACCTTTTGGCTCTTTTTTCCGGCTCCTTTGTTAGAGAAGAGACAAATTTCAAAGGAACCAATGCTTTGGAAAATTTTTTGTACATTAGCTCCCTTGGCCCAAGGACTTATGGCTCTTATTTTCAAATTGTATCAGGAAAGAAGTTTTTGTGGCTTATTTCTGGACACTTAATCCCTCCCTCATTCCAAGGCAAAATTTAGATGATCTGTTTGACCAAGAAAGTAATCCTTTAAAGTTTCACGCCACTGGACTCCTAAGGTCAAATATGCCCATCTTTTTTCCACTTTAAAATATATTTGTGAAGAATTAACAGTGAGCCTATTTACGGCCCTTATCCCAGGGGCTCTGGGGATTATGACATCCTTTAATGCAAATTTATTGATATTTTCATCTATTCTTAATGTCCTAAGGTGTCGCAAAAGAACCAAATATCAAAAAGGATTCTAGAATGTGGGCTGGATGCTCTCCAATCACATTTGAATTTTAAAAAAAGCACTAGAACTCTCGATTCCAATCGAATTACAAAGATTCTGCGACCACGAAGGGGCAAAGTGAGGGAGTTAGCACTCTGAAACGGGATACATTTCTTCTCTTTTTGGGGTTTAGTGTTGTTTTTACTTTCAAAATAAAGGCGTAGACCAGATGTAATTACAGACATTCAGAGGGGTTAGAAATTTAGATTTCTGATGCTATTAGTCCTTAAATTTAGGTTTTAAATACAAATGCGGTCCTACTATAAATTTTTTCAAACAGCTATTAATCCCAGTTGAACGTTTTTGAAGCTTTGACAATGATCTGTTCTTACCTCAGTCTCTTTTTTTTTTGTTAAACTTGCAAGTTCAGAAGGATGGACTCTCGAGCAATTCAGCACTCTTCGTGTACCTCTCGTCCTGGACCTTCAACCATGAAACATTCAATGGCCACAAATTCAGGTGCTGGTACTAGTGGTGAGTCATTTTTCTGGTTTTTCATTCTTGAAGCTTAAGAGGGCCCCTTAGAAAAATTTGTATAGGCTACTTACTGTTGGTAAATTCAGATCTACCAATTTACATAAGTAACCCCAATGTCCTCCGAATAAATATAATTATATATAAATTCACAAAGTAGGTCAATTACACGGAACATAAAGGGAAATAGGAAATAAATCGTAAAAATCTTAGGATTTTAGGAGAGTTCGGACCCAAGGGCCTCGCCCCAGTGTAAGGACCTTACCAGGGCTTCTACTTTTCGGTTTCAATTTCCCCCTTTTTTTTTATCAATTTTCCCTAAAATTCCTTGTCTTTAGATCTGATTTCTCCCTAGAAAAAAGAGATATTTTGCCTTAGATTTTCATGTGATCTATACGAAAACGTAACGTAGAATCAAAATGGTATTTCTTACTTCAGGTAATGATATACATAAAATGTTTTACACTATCGACAACACATAAAAAAGTTAAAGTAAGTGTCATCTCCAGCACTTCATCGCACGTAGCGTTTGCTTTCGTCTTGAAGTCAGCAACAGCTTTCCTTATGCTGACAATTGATGAAGTTTTATCTTCGTTTTTCAAACAGTAACTGACTCGAATAAGTGAGACTAGTGTTACGTTCTCGTAACTATTTTGAATGTCTGTTTTGATTAATTTCAGGAGACTGAACAAACGCTCAGCTGGTACAGTACTAAAGGGTAACGAAAAGATCAGTGATATGCACTTCTGCAATTCTGGGTACTTGATTTCACCACTGCGAGTTTTCAGACAAAGTATCTTCATCCAGTACTGCTCAACTGACAGGTCTTCAACTTGAGTATCTTCCAAATGAAGCTCAGTGACATCGGTCATTGCCTGAGATCTCCATTCTACGTCAGTTTTTTGGACGCAACACTTTTCTGTTAGAACAGGAAATCTCGCGAATAGTGGCTTTAGAGATTTTGGCTTCAAATTTCTTACATTCCTTGGTTCAACTAATGCCAAAATGTCATAAATTTCGTCTCCAAACTTGAAACGGTCTTGGATCTGCTTGATTAGGACTATATAAAAGTTTCGACAAGACTGGTAAAAGAGATCAATATTATCACTTGGTTCTTGAGTATCTACGAGTTGTTGCATTGAATAAGTTGCAGCTATTCCCGCACATGTCTGGTTTAAAGGCAGGTACTCACTTGAAAGGTAAAGATTCATTCGGTAAAAAAAAAACCGACACTGCAAATATAATCTAGTTCCATTAAATTAGACGCAACATCATTCACAAGTTTGCTGACACTTGCTTTTAGGGAATGAGGAAGGGGAAGCTCAGATTGAAAAACTGCATTAAATTCATTAGAGAGGCCAAGAGAGTAGTCCATAAATTCAAGGTATGGTTTTGTCAACTTGCTTTGTAACGTTGACAAGATAAGGTCATTGGTTATAGTTGGGTTGTCAAACGTGGTTTCTATGAAATAATGAGTAGGAGCAACCCGGTTCTCAATAAACCTTTTTATGGAGGCCTGAAGGGACAACCGACGGATCTGTCCTGGTGGAAGAATTGGGAGTGCTTTGCATCCAAAGAACTTCTGATTCGGCATACTTATCTCGCCTGGAAGCACTCCAGGAAAAGTGGGCATAAATTTTCGTGTCAAGTCTTCTAGTGTCTTGAGAAGCGACAAGCATGGATAAGTGAATAAGATGGCACAAGCATTTCACATTCAAGATATGAGGCACCATGGCTTTCATTAGCGCTGAAGCAGATTTATTGGCTCCGAACAAGACGTTAGTAGTATCTGCACAAAATCCAACAATATTTTGCCACGGAACCGAGCTTTTTTCAATGACTTATTTGATGCAGTTAGTCAGACCCTCAGCTGATCCATCACTACACTTAACCATGTCCAATACTTCAACATGAAATTTTAGATCTTTCTTACTAAAAATATTACAATGATTAATTTTTCAGCCTTTTGTCTGAAAAAATCAGATTTCCACTGAAAATCCTTACTTTACCCCAGATTACCCTGAAAATCCTTACTTTACCCCAGATTTCCCTTTGTCCCTATATTCAAAATAAATATCCTAAAAGAAGTGGTATCTCCCTAAAATAGGGTAATCTCCCTAAAAGTGGAAGCCCCGGACCTGACTGTACACCATTTTTACTTTTTCAAAGTGTCCATTGGTTGGACATATTTTACTATTGGGTGCCAATTGCTATGGTTTCTGAAAAAAGAAGTATAGCGTTGAAAAAGGTTAAATAAATAGTCTACACCATTATGTAAGAAATAATCAACAATAAAATTTTGTGTTTTATTCTGAAAGGACTATTTTTAAAATCAAACCCGTTCTTAAAACTTTTAAATTTTCAATGTTAAAAGTTTTAAAACCATTTTGATCTAATTAGATCACACAGAAACATGATTTTGCTTTAAAAGTTAATATTTCAATTAAACGGATCGTTTAATTACACAACCCAGACCGTCTCAATCTACAAGAGATTATTGAGACATTACAAAAACTCTTTGAAAGATATTTTCTTAGAGATTTGGCACATTTTTCTATCTAAATGGAAGTTTCATTTCGACTCTGTATCGTAGCAACGTATTTTTATTCCTACTTCTCTCTCGTATTACATGTTTTTCTACTTATTTCGAAGTCAATATGAACTTATTAAATAGAAAATATAAGAGAGACACGATGTAAGCGATTGATAGTTGCCCAGCAATAATAAGCATGTCGTCAGACAAGGTATTCTCACAAGGATCGCTGACGAGAAACTAATTGACTATTATACTCTGAAATGAAAAGGGAAAGTTCAGTTTTCCCCCATGGGATGTCGGGTGGATTGAAGGGAGTAATTGGGGTAAGATTGATACGCGTGGCTTTCAAGTGCTTTTCAAGTGAGTTAAAAAGACTAATCCAGGCGTGAAGTTGGATGTAAACAGACTACTAAAATAATGAGGGGATGCATACTTCAGTTAGAAATGAAGCAACACAATAGAACAGTTAAATTTAAGAACAGTTAACAAACTGTTTTTACCATCTGTCAGTAGCATAGACAGGATGCATTCAATTTATTTCAAAGAAAGGCTAAACTATCAACAAAAATTTTATAGTTCGTATGTACAGTAGCCTACATCCTAATAGTGTTTCACTTTTTTGGAAGATCTTAACCACGAATTCTTCCAGGCTATGCTACTGCCATTTCATCTAAGTCGTAGTTTATGTAGGCAGGGGAGGAAAGCTCCTGTTTTTTTAATGTGGAGGAGGGGTAAAGACTCGGAAAAGTTTTCTGGAAGAAAATATTGTACTTACCGGTTATATAATAAACACTATAGCATTTCGATCGCGGATGATGCGAACATGACACAAGAAACCGGTCAAGCAACTTCTTTATACCACACAATTAACTATGACTTGGTTGGAAAATAAATTGTTGCTATATCTTATTTAAGTATTTAGTTGGTATTTTGGTTTGGTTAGGTTAGTATAATATATGCTATGCTTTACCCCCTCCCTATTTTTCAAATATATAGCCCAAATTTGTTTCTAAACTATTACATTTTCATCTTGTTTTGTTTGATTTCATTAGCATTAATAGAATTTCACTTCCCGAGTGTTTATTATATAACCGATAAGCACCTAAAATATTATTTCCAAATATTTTAAATCTTGCACCGTTTTATATTTTTGGGAAAATTGTTGGCTTGACATCCCTTTAGCATTATCTTTGCCCAGATAAGAAATCCTCGTTAAAACTACCGTTTCTCCTACTGTACTGCATTAGAAAATCTGTTGTACCGTACCACAGGAGAACTCTGCTACCGACCTGTTGTAATACCCTAATTCAGCTCATGAATGATATAACCATCATATGACTCGTATGACTCAACAGTATGACTTTTGGAGGCCCCTTAAGAAATAATTTTCAATCTCCTATGTCAATGTTGTAAATGAAAAAGAGAAAAGCTCAGATCTTGGATGAATACATCATCGTTATTATATAGACATGATTCATTCGCGAAGTTTCAACTATATGATAAGGAAAAAAATTATTGAGGTTTTCTTATTCTTCTCAATCATCAAGCTATCGGAACATCGTGTTGCACCGGTAGCTGCAATCAAACAAAAGCGGTCGACGGTCCGTAGTAATCTCAAAAATGCATTTTGATGAAAATCGTCTAGTGAAAGAATGATCATTTGTTCAAACAATTCGTGGTAACGAACTGTAGTAAGGAGCGACCCGGCTCAATAGTAACCGAAACTCTAAAAAACGGAATTTTAATACCAAAAGTTACACCCAAAGAATTGTATTTTAATGCTGATTTCAAATATATAAATTTCATCAAGTTTAGTCTTACCCATCAAAAGTTACGAGCCTGAGAAAATTTGCATTATTTTAGAAAACAAGGGGAAATACCCTTTAAAAGTCACAGAATCTTAACGAAAATCATGCCATCAGATTTAGCGTATCAGAGAACCCTACTATAAACGTTTCAAGCTCCTATCTACGAAAATGTGGAATTTTGTATTTTTTGCCAAAAGACAGATCACGGATGCGTATTTATTTGTTTGTTTGTTTGTTTTTTTCCCAAGGGTGATTTTATCGACCAAGTGGCCCTAGAATGTCGTGAGAGGGCTCATTCTAACGAAAATTTAAAGTTCTAGTGCCTTTTTTAAGTGACCAAAAAAATCGGAGGGCACCTTGGCCCCTCCCACGCTCATTTTTTCCCAAAGTCACCGGGTCAAAATTTTGATATAGCCATTCTGTTCAGCGTAGTCGAAAACTTCATGACTATTTCTTTGGAGACGACTTAAATCCCCCACAGTTCCCGGGGGAGGGGCTTCAAGTTACAAACTTTAACCATTTTTTACATATAGTAATGGTTATTATGAAGTGTACAGACGTTTTCAGGGGGACTTTTTCATGTTGGGGTGGGGGCGGGTCAGTGGGAGGGATTTACGTGGGAGGATCTTTCCTTGGAGGAATTTATAGTGTGGGAAGATAATTTCCATGAAGGGGGCGCAGGATTTCCTAGCATTATTAAAAAAAAAAACAATGAGAAAATAAATAATTTTTTCTAAATTGGAAGTAATGAGCAGCATTAAAACTTAAAACAAACATAAAATATGACGTATATAAGGGGGCTCGTCTCCTCCAAAATATCTTGCTCTTTAGGCTAAAGCATTTTCAGTAATTTTAACTATTTATTCTACGGCCTTTGTGATTCAGGGTGATTCTTAAGGATTTGGGACAAAATTCAAGCTTTTGTTTAAAGTGCGAGGCATTGACGAGGGGGCGAAACCCCTCATATACGTAATAAAAATACACAAATATAGAAGTTCGCTACGTAAGCTAATTCGTAAGGTACGCATGTTTATTATTAATAAAAACGTTCGTAAAAAAATCTAGTTGCACTTTGAAGTAACTAAAAATTGGAGGGCAACTAGGCCTCCTCTCCCACTCCATTTTTATCAAAATCATCTAATCAAAACTATGAGAAAGCCATTTAGTAAAAAAAATAATATACCAATTTTGTTTTAATTATTCACGTGCGGTGAGCCAAAATCAAAACATACTTAATTTAAAAGCTCTCAGAAATTAGATATAAAAAAAACAAGTTTTTTTTTAACTGCAAGTAAGGAGCGACATTAAAACTTAAAACGAACAGAGATTATTCCAGATGACAGATGAACAGATGAAAGGGGTTGTCCCCTCCTCAACGCCTCGCTCTTTACGCTAAAGTTTTTTATAGTTTAAAAGAAGAGTTGCGAGAAAGAGTCAAACTTTAGCGTAAAGAGCCAGGCGTTGAGGAGGGGAAACCCCTTTCATAAACGGAATAATTTCTGTTCGTTTTAAGTTTTAATGTCGCCTCTTACTTGCAGTTAAAAAGACTTTTTTTTTTATTTAATCTTCATTCAGGAACGGTAACTATTATTTCGTTAATTTTTGTTGTATTACGGAAACGAATCTGTAAGAATTCCAAAAAAGAGCCTGAAATGCCTCGAAAATAGTGTTAGGTCAAAAAGAAAAGTGCATTATTGGAATCAATATGGTCGGAAACCCTATTCAGAAGACTTACAAGGCCCACCTTGAACAACAAGGAAAATCAATTTTTTTTACAGGGAAAGCACTAATTTGTCTGCTTTTTTCTTTCCTTCTTTGTTTCCCCACAACTATTGGGGCACTGTAATATCATAGGAAGCTTTTCATTTGAATGTTAATTTTTGAACCTACGTCCTTTTTGTAAATTTGGCTTGATAGCATCATCATAAAGTACAAAATGGCATCCAAAAATTCAAGTTTGTGGGAGATTTCTGGGTTGAAAGGCTAGAAAACATAAAACACTACCATCATAATCTTTATGGTCAGAAAACCCCAAAATTGAGGTTTAAAATCTGCCAGCTTATTTACTCTCCCTCCCAGCTCTCTTAACAAGTTTGGCAAATCTTCTACTGGCTAATAGAACTAGGGTATTTCTAGTAGCTAGGCTATTTCTAGGCTAGGCTAGTGGTGTCAATTGAAGAAAATTAGGGAAGCGCAATTGTATTTCTGAAAATTAAGTGTGGGTGCAAATTTATTGTTCTATTTCGTTTTTTAATGAAAATACAAAAAAATGCATTCTAATGAACGCACTCCAGAAAATGATATTTTCAAAATCTTGGGGGACAAAGGCCATTTACCCCCTTCAGTTGACACCACTGGAACTAGAAGGCATACATAACATCGTAGAAATGATCGACAAACTTTTTTTAAATAGGTATTCAGTTTCTAGCACCCAACTAGTGGTGAAAAAAAAAAAACAAGAATAACAAAGGAAAAAGGAGAAACTTCATGCTCCCATGCAAAAATGAGATGTTCCTTGTGGTTCAAGGTAGTGGCACTGTAATTGTCTTGTATGGGTTTTCGAACACGATAGTTCCAATGGTGCAATTTTTATGTAACTTTAAAAAGGGTAGTATATCATCCTAAAGGTTAAAATCCAAGAAGCATAAATAATGAAAGCATACTTTCTTATAAAAAATTGAAATCTTTGCAGCATTGCGGTAGGAAAAATGCGGTGATAATGACGCGAATTTCCATAAATAATAGTAAACATATAATTTCAAATCTTTTTATGCATTTAAGGTTTTTAAAATCTTTATATATTTCATATAGTACAATATGTCATAGGTAATTGAATTTTTCAAAAACGCCAATGGTAATGCGCCCCATGAACTTTTTATGTGACAAAATTAAGAGTTTTTTTAAGGGAAAGTTTAAGAGAGATAGGAAGAAGAACCTATATTTAATGCCCTATTTTAGCCGAAACTCACATTGACTTCTATAGTTTTTTCGTCTAAGTTGGACAAAAATGTGTTTATAAGGTTTGTCGTGCGTATTTTCAAAACCTAAAAAATAACAGAAATTACTCTTTTTTAAACATAGTTTTTCTGATGAAAGTCAAGACCGAAGTTGCAACTTGAAATGAATAAAAATTACTGTTTGGCAGTTTATACAAACCAATTTTTGAATTTTTTTTTAAATAAACTGGATTCTCACATTTGTAGAATTATGAAAAAAACTAGTGTTTTACTTAAAACTCTCAGATAGCTTGAGAATAAATTGCTAGATAATAAAAATTGCCGATAAAAAGACTAAATACCTCTATAAAATAGTATCTTGTTCCTGCGGGCTACTTAAGGTTCTTATGCACCTAATCTTGTTTTGTTGCGTCGGGTATGAGTTTTCAATAAAATGCTAGTTTTTCAGAATCATACAGATGTAGGTAAAAATCACGATCCAGTATATTTGAAACAGTTGTTCAAAAATATATTACACAAACTTTTCAAAAGAAAAACTCAGTTTCTCCTGTTTTTTTTTTAACACTGTTTTTTAAATCAACAGATCCGAGAACACCTTCCCTGTGAAGACAATGCTACATTGAGTGTGTGAGTGTTCTCGCTCAGTCGTCAAAACCAGCTACTTATTACCAGCTACTTATTACTACGATATTCAGACACAATAAACTTCGAAAAAATCTTTTAAGGATTTTGTCCCTAGTTTTATCTTAAAATTTTTCAATAGGCCTATTTCTTATTAGGACGTTAAGAAAATTTTAATGTTTTATGAATATGGCGCTTTAAAACGAAATTTTAAAGAGGTTTTTGAAGGGTTTCTTGTCAAGATTGTGACAAATCCTTAAGGATTTTACCTAAATCCTATACGTCTGAACTTGATATCACTTTCTAGCTACTTCAACATAAAATAAGAAAAATCCCAAAATTTTGGAGTCTATTTTCAAAACAATAAGTTATTTGTTTACTTTTGCTGCGCAATCATTATTTCACTGGTCGAAGTCAATAAATTATATGTTTTTTTAATCGTTTCTTGCCTAATTTTTATTCTAGGTCGCAAAGAAGCTTTAAACTTAAGTGGAGGCTCAAAGGTAACACTACGACCGCATTCAACACCTGCTACGCTTTTATGGCTAGAAGAAAATTACGAGATAGCCGAAGGTGTTTGCGTACCTAGAAACACGTTGTATTTACATTATGTTGACTTCTGCAGTAAGCATGGTATGCAACCTGTAAACGCAGCAAGCTTTGGTAAGGTAAGGGACACCTCTTCTTGCTGCACATTTTGTTTTCCATTTTCGCTTTTGGCTTTTACAATTGTATGCCATTTTAGATCGATAATGCCTAGTCTCTGCATAGGAAGGCCAATGAGGATGGAGCCCACACAGACAAGCTTTATTTCGGGGGGGGTCAAGGCTTTAGGTCTGTGCCCATCCCCTGAAATGCAAACTTTGAGTGATTTTTCAATGTTTCTCTCACAGCTAGTTAGTTCTATTTCCAAATTTCTCAGCCCTTTTCTAACGATTCCCTGAAAATTAAACTCTTCCTCCTTTAATTAATTCCATGCGCGTGTGTGTCCCTTATTAAAGCTCTTTTCTGAGTATCAAGTCCATACCTAAGGAGGGGGGGGGATAAAATCCTAAAATGATATTTTCAAACGTTAACGTTACTCTCTTCCCTTTTCGAATCAAAATCCTAAATACATCCATACCGGGTAAATGCAATTATTAACAATTACCAACATTTAAACTCTTTTGAAATATAATTAAGCTTTGGTCACTAAAGATTACTGTAAAGAGTGGAGGGTAGAGGACAGTGCAGCCCCCTCATATGCAGAATAATTACTGTTCCTTTGACTTTTAATGTTATTTTTTGCTTACATATGAAAAAAAAATGTTTTTAATTTAATTTTTGATCGTTTTTCAAATTATGCATAGACCTATGAAGATATTATGGGCTGTATCGCCCCCAAAAACCCCTACTGCTTACTATTAAATTGTATAGATCAGTACTTACAAATTCGAATGGCAGCGTCTTTTTGCCTTCTTAAAAAGGGTACAAACACTTCTAATTTTCGTTCAAATGAGCTGTTTCCCATTTTTCTTGGACTACTGGTTTGATATGATGACCCATAAAAAAATCAAACAAATAATCACGTGTATGCGATCTTCCTTCTCGAAAAAAAAACATGGAAAATTCAAAATTTGTAGATGAGAGCTTGAAACCTCTAAATTAAGATTCTCTGATATGCAGAATTCGACGGTGTAATCTTCATTGAGATCACTTTCCCCTTTAGGTGTATTTTCCCTTCTTTTAAAAATCAGGCAAATATTACAAGCCTCGTAGCTTTTGATGCGTAACTTTAATCTTTATGAGTTTTAAATTTGTTGAATCATCATAGAAAGCCATTTTTTTGCATGCATTGTTATCAAAAATCCTTTTTTCCATCTTCTGCTACTATTTGTCCTGGTCGCTCTTTACTCACAGTTTGTTACCATAAACTGTTTTCTTAGTAAATTTAATATAATGAGTATCCTTGCTCTATATGCCTAATACTCTATCTACATGTTATCAAACGTTTTCTTTTTTTTTCAATAACTGCTTTTAATTAATGAAAGAAAATGGATATTGTTAGATATCTTAAGACGAGGGAGGAGGATTGGGGCTACTGTTTTTAAATACTACTACTACTAATAATAGCTCACCACAGCACCAAGCCGCCTGAGGCCAACACAGCTACGCACGCTCCTTCTCCAACCCGATCTGTTCAAAGCCTCCCTCTTTACACCCTACAAGAAAGTTCCCATTTCCTTTAAATCTTTATTTATGACGCCCTCCCGCCCCTGACGAGGACGACCTGCTTTCTGTTTAGCCTTAGAAGGTTGACCGAAAAGGACAATCTTCGGCTATCTGTCATCCTTTATCCACAGAACATGGCCTAGCCACCTCAACCGTTTTTAAATACGGGATGGTGATATTATCCTATACATAGGAAAATGTAAATTTTTATCTCAGATTCACTTCTTTCTCTTTCACAGATTATACGCCAGCAGTTTCCGCAATTAACTACTCGTCGGCTTGGGACGAGAGGCCAATCCAGGTATCATTATTACGGAATAGCAATCAGGGAGACATCCCAATACTACGAGCTGATGTATTCTAAAAACAGTCTTCAAAGGTAAGGGGAATAGGGTATGTAATAACTATCAGGCACCCAATACATAGTAACGTGCATATATACACCAAAGGAGTATTGTCCCTATTATGGATACTAGTTTTCAAGCTTCATTTGACTTGATTCGTTTAACTTTTTGTTCGTTTATATAACGTAGTAATACTTTGTAGGAGGATTAAGGGTTAGTGGATCTTTTTAGGTGTGTGGGGGAGCTCAAAAATCAATTTCATTGATGTTTTCTTGTTTTCATTGCAGCACCCTTCAAGTAAGCATAGGGAGGGGGATATAATATATTCCCAAATCGACCCTCCTTCTAAGGAATGTATTTAGACTAAGCTTGAAATATAGGTGATTCGAGCTACCAGCTTCTTGTTAATGTGGATACATTTAAGCATAGCATTAAGTTATTTGCTATATGTTTAAAAGAAGGGGCGGGGAAATTCTTCTAAAAACAATATTTAACCGATAAGCTCCCATTGAAAAACGTGAAGATTACGAGCGTAAAATTTACTTTGAAATTTTGATCTTGTCCCATGATGAATCCTTTGAGGCGTGTTCTTATTTAGGGTCAATCATCATTTTTGAAGTGCTATTCTAAAAATACTAGACTCAAACATAAACATTGGACAGAAGAGGATAGGATCCCTCCTCTCTATTTCAGTTGTTTTTCAGTTTGTTTTTACCCAGAGGAAATATATCGACCCAATAGGCTGAGATCATTGGAGGAGGGCTCATTCCAACAGATTTCTTAATGTGCTTTTTTTAAGTAACAGAAAATACAATACAACGGAAAAGTAACGATCTCTGTACTATTTAAACAGTTTTCCAGCTTCAGAGGTCAAATGGTTATCAAACAACTATTATTAAAGACGTCTTATCCACTAAAACTAATGGTTACACCAGCTACTAGGATAAAATTAACAGATACATTTTAGGGTAGTGGATACAGGCGGCCTTTTATTTCAGCTGCCTTTTGCCAAAGCCTAGCTCTATACACAATGTTGTTTTTAGCTAAAGATTTAAAAACAGTAACCTCGACATGGCGTGTCCAACGGTGCTTTCAGAAATTTTCCACCGTCTATAGTATCTTATATAGGACCTAGTATCTACAGGGGTAAAGACTAATGTCAGCGTTTTTTTTTTTTCATAACCAATAAAAAGAGAGTTGACAATATTCTATATATCTATTCATATTCTATATCTATAAATTCAATATAATATTCAATATTCTATATCTATTTCTCCGATTCCATGAATGAAAAAGTTACTATTTTACAAAATTATATATTAAATTTTATAATAAACAGCTATAATAGACCGCTCGTATTTAGAATAAACCTGGAAATGGTATTAAACGGAGAGATACTAAAGGAAACAAGAGTCAAGAGCTCATATGGCACTTGTGACGAGGTCAGAAGAGCCAAGAGCTTCTTCCCAATAAGTTTCATTACAATCTCTCCACTCTAAGCATTTTCCAAGATTTTTGGTTTCCCCTTTCAACTCCCCCCAACTTCACCGGATCCGGTCGAGATTTAAAATAGGGGCTCTTAGACACGAGGTCCATCTATATATCATATTTCATTAAGATCTGATAGCCCGTTCGTAAGTTAAAAATATCTCATTTCTTCTAATTTTTCCGAATTAACCGTCCTTCCACTCCCCCCAGATGGTCAAATCGGGGAAGTTACGTTTTCTAACTTAATATGGTCGGGTCCCTGATACGCCTGCCAACTTTCAGCGATCGCTATATTGATAACGTATCTAGTTTCGGATCTTCTTCATGTAAAAATTGGTGCGGGATTCGAACCTGAGACTTCTTGCACCCGAAGAGAGAATCATACCCTTTGACCACAAGCCATACTTAAAATGAACAATCATTTCTGTTATCGTCAAATAAAATTCTTCTCAACTATTTTGTTCGCTCGCCCCCCCTCCCAATAAAAAAAGGTCGAATCGGGGAAGAGATTATTCCAATTTAGTCTCGTCTGGTCCCTGATACGCCTGCCAACTTTCATCGTCCTAGCTTATCTGGAAGTGCCCAAACTAGCAAAAGCGGGACCAACAGACAGACAGAGTGACAGAAATTGCGACTGCTATATGTCACTTGGTAAATACCAAGTGCCATAAAAAGATCAGATGAAAATAACGAGCAATATTAAAACTTTGACAGAATAGAAATTATCTTATATATGAAGGGATCTTCCATCCCTCAGTCACCTACTCTCTATGCTAAGGTTTAGATTTTCCCCTCTGTGTCTTGACGACAAATGTCTCTAAACAAAAACAAAGTAATATATGGTTTATTTTTATTGAATACCAGAAAGTGGAGTGGTCTTACTCGCATGTGCTTTGAACGAATGGCTTTTTATGGTATTTTTAAGCATGTCAGACAAAGGAATAATATTTACAATTAAAACGAACAGAATTTATTCATTATATATGGGGTCCGCCTTTCCTCAGCCCCCCACTCTTTATGCAAAAGTTTGATCTTTTATCCCCCAGCACTTTGGGAAGGACAGCTGTAACAAAAATGCACTCATAAATCCTTAAGGAGCCAGGAGTTGAGAAGGGGTAGCTACCTCATATACGTAATAATTTCTGTTCATTTTAAGTTCTAATGTCGTTCATTGCTTTTATTTAAAAAATACCACACAAAGAAAGTTTCAGCAACCTACATTATTAGGCTTATTCATTCATGACAAAATACCACATTACTTGAATAGATCCCTAACTAAGAGGCTTTTTGGGTTTTCTTTTGCTAGAGATTTCCATTACCGAATGGGAGACCTGTTGCTTGGATACCTATTATACATCCCTGATTGGGAAGCATATCTAGTGGCGTATTCAAGTGATTACTTTAGTTCTATTAAAAAGAGTAAAAAAAAGTAATTTCTCCCATTTTATACGAAAGACCTTCAGCACGAATTTGTTAAAATTTTCCACCATTTTATAGTGGCTATATATATATATATATATATATATATATATATATATATATATATATATATATTATCAGAAAACCGGTTTCATAGCTATCATAACAAGTCACGGATGATGAATTGCATTAGACTTGTATAATCTGGGCTATATATTTGCGCACTAAGAGTGGGTAGGGAATAGGCTAGGTCAGGTTGGATTAGTTTGATTTACCTCCACCCCCTAATGTGCAAATATATAGCCCAAATCATATTGTTATATAAACTAAAGGCTATATGAAGGTTATATTTCAAGAGTACCTAACTTCACTTCTTGGGTGTGTTCCGTTTTATTAACAAGTGCCTATAAATAAATAAATGAATATATATATATATATATATATAATTGATATGAAATTTCATCTGTAAATTCTCTAATTTTGGGCGCAATTGTCGAGTTAGAAGATGATGCGCCTTTTAACGCTGTTTCTAAAAATGCTAGCCTTTACCGTTGGAATTTCATCTTGAGCCCTTAAAGGGACCCTGACAGGAGAACGTTGTTCACATTTAAAATTTAATGCTTGTTTGTTGCTGCTTCCAAATATATAATCACTACTATTGCAGTCAGAAATCTCCCATTCACTATTATTTACTACCGACCCATCGCTACCATAACAATCAATATACATATATATATATATATATATATATATATATATATATATATATATATATATATATATATATATATATATATATATATATATATATATATATATATATATATATATATATATATATATATATATATATATATTATTGGTAGATATTAGTATTCACTGTTCATCAAACAGTTCGTGGTAATGAACTGTAGTAAGGAGCGACCCATCTCAATAGTAACTGAAACTCTAAAAAATGGAATTTCGATACCAATCGTTACATAAAAAGAATTGCATTTTTATGTTGATTTTAAATATATAAGCTTAATCAAGTTTAGTCTTACCCATCAAAAGCTACGAGTCTGAGAAAATTTGCCTTATTTTAGAAATTTGGGGAAACCCCCCTAAAAGTCATAGAATCTTAACGAAAATCATACCATCAGATTCAACGTATCAGAAAACTCTACAGTAGAAGTTTCAAGCTCCTATTTAAAAAAATGTGAAATCTTGTATTTTTTGCCAGAAGACAGATCACGGATGTGTTTTTGTTTGTTGTTTTTTTTCCAGCGGTTATCGTATCGACTCAGTGGTCCTAGAATGTAGTGAGATGGCTCATTCTAACTGAAATCAAAGTTTCTAGTGCTTTTTTTAAGGAATCTTTAAGGAATCTTAAGGAATTGGAAGGTATCTTGGCCCCCTCCCACGCTCATTTTTTCCCAAAGTCACCGGATCAAAATTTTGAGATAGCGATTTTGTTCAACATAGTCGAAAAACTTAATAATCTTTCGAAAAGACTCAATCCCCTACAGTCCCCGGGAGAGGGGCTGTAAGTTACAAACTTTGACCATTGTTTACATATAGTTATGGTTATCGGGAAGTGTAAAGACATTTTCAGGAGGAGTTTTTCGTATTGAGGTGTGGGATTGGGGGAGGGGTTACGTTGAAGGATCTTTCCCTGGAGGAATGTATCACGAGGGAAGAAAATTTCCATGGAGAGGCCGCAGAATTTTCCTGCATTATTAAAAAAAAAACAATGACAAAATAAATAAAAAAAAGTTTTTCCAGCTGGAAGTAAGGAACACCATTAAAACCTAAAACGGACAGAAATTATTACGTATATAAGAGGATTCGTCTCCTCCACAATACCTCGCTCTTGACGCTGTAGTATTTTTTAGCAATTTCAACTATTTATATTATGACTTTTTGATTCAGGGTTCATTCTTAAACAATTGGGACAAAATTCAAGCGTTAGTGTAAAAAACAAGGGACTGACAAGGGGGCGAACCCCCTCATATACGTAATAAAATGTGCAAATATAGAAGTTCGTTACATGAGTTAATTCCAAAGTTACGTATATTTATTACAAATAAAAACGTTCGTAAAAAAATTTCTAGTTGCCTTTTTAAGTAGCAAAAAATTGGAAGGCAACTAGGCCTCCTCTCCGACCCTTTTTTTTATCAAAATTGGCCGATCAAAACTATGAGTAAGCCATTTAGCAAAAAAGAAAAAATATGCGAATTTCGTTTTGATTATTCATGTGCGGTAAGCCAAAATCAAAACCGGAATTCTAAAAAAAAAAACGGAATTTTGATACCAATAGTTACATCAAAAGAATTGTATTTTTATGCTGATTTTAAATATCTAAGTTTCATCAAGTTTGGTCTTACCCATCAAAAGCTACATGCCTGAGCGACGTATTGACGAGGGGGTGAAATGGTCCGATCAAAACTATGATAAAGCCATTTAGCCCTAAAAAAAATAATATTCAAATTTTGTTTTAATTATTCATATACGGTGAGCCAAAATCAAAATATGCATTAATTCAAAAACGTTCAGAAATAAAAAAAAACAAGTTTTTTCGGTCAATGTTGGTATTACCGGAACAATTTTTTGGGTTATGAAACTATTTTTAATAGATGCATTTTGACTTTTTGAACGTCTTTTCTCTCTTGCAAAACTACCGCAAACCTAACCTGACCTAACAAAAAATTGTCTCTAAAAGTCACAGAGCAATTTTCGGTCTTAAAACGTTAGCGATTTCAAATTTTTGATCAACGAAAGCGGAAATGATTGCAATTCTATAAATACAAGAATATTTGGGCCGGAATAACTCCATAACGGTGAGTTTGCGGTAATTTTGCAAGAGAGAAAAAAGTTCAAAAAGTCAAAATGCATCTATTATTAATAGTTGCATGACCCAAAAAAAATTTCCGGTAACCAACATTGACCGTTCTTTCCACCGAAAGTAAGGAACGACATTAAAACTTAAAACACATAGAAATTATTCCGTATATGAAAGGGGTTGTCCCCTCTTCAACGCCGCGCTCCTTATGCTGAAGTGTTTTATTGCTTTAAAAAGAAGAGTTGTGGGAAAGAGTTAAACTTTAGAGTAGGGAGCGGGGCGCTGAGGAGGGAACAGTTCCTTTCATATACGGAATAATTTCTGTTCATTTTAAGTTTTAGTGTCACTCCTTACTTTCGGTTGAAAAAACTTGTTTTTTTTGTTTAATTATATCTCAAAACCTTCAATCAGAAAAGTAGAGGTCGTAGGTTGAGGAAGGTAAGTTCCAGAATCAAAATGAAGCGATTTCTCTCCTCTATGTCTAGACAAATAGTCGAAATTAGATATGGGCGGTCTATATCATGTGCTCCTCCCTCTTACGTTGACTATGCTCAAGAGTGGAGGTTTCTATAGAATCATAAAGATGAGAAAACAAATCTGATATAAAAAGAAGTTCATTCGTATTTACTCCGTAAATTATACTAAGTTATAATTTATACTCAGTAAAATTTCTCAGTACCTATTTTATCAAAACTAGGACAGTAAATTTTACTATCCAAGTTTTGATCAAATGGGTACACATTATAACAGCAGAGGCATGGATTATATAATTTTAAATGAAAAATCTAGCACCCAAGCTTGTCAATGTTATGCCTTTGCAAAATGGATGACAAATAGAAACGAAATAAAATGGCATACAAACTTTCAAGGTATGTTGAGGAGGGTTACTTAAGGGTTAATTCCCGAAGCCTTTTCGGAGACCAAGAATCAAATATACCCTCTTTCAGAAATTGAACAAAAAGAAACTTTTCAACGAAAGTAAGGAGCAAAATTAAAACTTAAAGGAACAGAAATTGTTATGAGGAGGTTTTTCCCTCCCCAATACCTCACTTTTGACGCTGAAGTTTTTTAGTACTTTAAAAAAAAGCTTCTTATTGTTCTTATGAAAGGAACCCTTGTGTTTCAGTAGTTGTTTATAGGAATAGGGACAAAATTCAAATGTTGCTATAATGAAAAAGGTATTGAGTAGGGCATAAAACCCCTCATGCATTTAATAATTTCTTTTCGTTTTAGGTTTTAATGTTGCTCCTTACTTTCAGTTGGAAAAGCTTGTTTTTTATTTCATTGCTGATGGACTTTTGTTTAAATAGTGCCGGAAAATCCAGCTCCACCTCCACGAGGAAATCCCCCCTGGAAATATCTTCTGGACAATTTAATTCCTGTGAAAATATAACCTAAACAGTTACCCTTAACATTTACGTGCTTATAATTGAGCCAACAAGGAAAAAATAAGACAAATAAAAAGAATTTCGTGTAGAAATTTCGGCAAATTCCCCCAGCACAAAATTTCCCCTGAATTGTTCACCCACAGAAGCTTCCCTCCCAATGGAAAATCTCCCCATGGAAAAATCCCCCCAGTAGAAAATTCCCATTCCCACCCGTAAAATGTATGCATATTTCCTAATAACAAATACCACATGTAAACAACGGGCAAATCAAACAGTTCGTGGTAACGAACTGTAGTAAGGAGTGACCCGGCTCAATAGTAACCAAAACTCTAAAAAATGGAATTTTGAAATCAATAGCTACATCAAAAGAATCGCATTTTAATGCTGATCTTAAATATATAAGTTTCATCATGTTTAGTCTTACCCATCAAAAGTTACGAGCCGGACAAAATTTGCCTTATTTTAGAAAATAGGGGGAAACAACCACTGAAAGTTATAGAATCTTAACGAAAATCACGCCATCAGATTCAGCGTATCAGAGAACCCTATTGTAGAAGTTTCAAGCTCCTATCTACAAAAATATGGAATTTTTTATTTTTTGCCAGAAGGCAGATCACGGATGCGTGTTTATTTGTTTGTTTGTTTGTTGTTTTTTTTTCCAGATGTGATCGTATCGAACCAGTGGCCCTAGAATCTTTCGGGAGGGCTCATTCTAAAGGAAATGAAAAGTTCTTGTGCCCTTTTTAAGTGACCAAAAAATTGGAGGGCACCTAGGCCCCCTCCCACGCTAATTATTTTCCCAAAGTTACCGGATCAAAATTCTGAGATAGCCATTTTATTCAGCGTAGTCAAAAAACCTTATAACTATGTCTTTGGAGACGACTTACTCCCCCACAGTCCCCGTGGGAGGGGCCACAAGTTACAAACTTAGACCAGTGCTTACATGTTGTAATGGTTATTTGGAAGTGTACAGACGTTTTCACGGGGATTTTTAGGTTATGGGGGGGGGGGGGGGGTTGATAAGAGGGGGATATGTTGGGGGAACTATCCTTAGAGGAATTTTTCATGGGGGAAGAAAATTTCCATGAAGGGAGCGCAGGATTTTCTAGTTTATTTAAAAAAAAACAATGAAAAAATAAACATGAAAAAGTTTTTTCAACTGGAAGTAAGGAGCAGCATTAAAACTTAAAACGAACAGAAATTATTAAGCATATGATAGGCTCACCTCCTTCTAATACCTTGCACTTTACGCTAAAGTATTTTTAGTAATTTCAACTATTTATTCTACGGCTTTTGTGATTCAGGGGTCATTCTTAAGAAATTGGGACAAAGTTTAAGCTTTAGTGTAAAGAGCGAGATACTGACGGGGGGGGGACCCCTTCATATACGTAATAAAAACATGAGAATACAGAATTTCGTTACGTAAGCTAATTTGTAAGTTACGTATATCTTTTAATAATAAAAACAATCGTAAAAAATTTAAAGTTCTAGTTGCCTTTTTAATTTACCAAAAAATCAGAGGGCAACTAGGCCTCCTCCCCCGCTCCTTTTTTCTCAAAATTATTTGATGAAAATTATGAGAAAGACATTTAGCCAAAAAATATAAATATGCAAATTTCGTTTAATTATTCATCTGCGGAGAGCCAAAATCAAAGCATGCTTTGATTCAAAAACGTTCAGAAATTAAATTAAAAAAAGCAAGTTTTTTTAACGGAAAGTAAGGAGCGAGATTAAAACTTAAAACGAACAGAAATTACTTCGTATACGAAAGGGGCTGCTTCCTCATCAACGCCCCGCTCTTTACGCTAAAGTTTTTTTTACTGTTTTAAAAAGTAGAGTTAAGAGAAAGAGTCAAACTTTAGCGTAAAGAGCGGGATCCCAGAGGTATTTCATATGGAAGGAGTGGTCGTAAAAAAGTAGGAGGGGTTCATTCAATTGGAAATTGGACGTTGCCCTTTTTAAGAGTCAAGCGTGATTGGAGGGCAGCCATCCCACCCTATGCCTTTTTTCCCAAATACATCCGATCGAAATTTTGAGATATCAAGTTGTTGAAAATAGTCCAAAAGCCAAACAATAATGCCTTCAAGGTTGAAAAAAGCCCCCATAGCCCCTGGGACAGGAACTGTATGTTGTAGAAATTACCCATTGTTAGCATACAAGGTTCTTGTGGAAAGACTGGTTGCATTAGCTTCGGAGGAGGTTCATTCAATTTAAAACCGAAATTTCTAGTTAATTTTTAAGATTAAAAGTGATTGGAGGGAAAACAGCCCCCACCCTACGCCCTTTTTCCCCAAATGCTTCCAACCAAAATTTTGAGATAGCTATTTTGCTAAGAAATATTCTGAAGTTCAAATAAATATGTTTCCGAGTTCGACAACACCCCATCCCCCGAACGAAGGCTTTAAACTATTCAAGTTGCTCACTGATAACATATAAAGCTTTTATGGAAGGGATAGTCGTATAGACTTTGGAGGGGGCTCATTCTAACGTAAATCAGGAGTTCTAGTACCCTTTTTATGAGTCAAATGGGATCAGAGGGCAACCAAACTCCCCCTCGCCATGCTTTGTTGACCAAATACGTCCAATAAAATTTTCATATAGACATTTTGTTCAAAATAGTCCAAAGGAAAAATGCCTATGCCCCCAGGGTTGACAAAGCTCCAAAAGCTCCTGGGGCAAGGCTGGAAGTTATGCAGGTTGTTCACCGTTAACATGTAATATTTTTGCGGAAGGGGGTACGTATAAACTTTGAAGGAGGCTAATTTGAGCGGAACTTGAAAGTTATAATTTCCTTTTTAAGAGTCCAAAGTAATCAGAGGGTAACCAGCCCCTCCCCTGCCATTTTTCCCCAAATATATCCAATCAAAATTTTTAGATAGCCATTTTGCTCAAAATAGTCCGATGCCAAATAACTAAGCTTTCGGGGTTGAACCCCCCTCCCAGCTCCCCGGGCAAAGGCTGTAAATTATGCAAGTTGCTTATTGTTCACATATAAGATTTTTATGGCATTTAGTATTAACCAAGTGACATATAGCAATCGCAAATTCTGTCGGTCTGTCGGTCTGTCTGTCGGTCCCGGTTTTGCTACTTTAGGCACTTCCAGGTAAGCTAGGACGATGAAATTTGGCAGGCGTATCAGGGACCGGACCAGATTAAATTTGAAATAGTCGTTTTCCCGATTAGACCATCTGAGGGGGGCGGAGTGGGGGCCCCGTTAATTCGGAAATAATGGAAAAATTGAAGTATTTTTAACTTACGAACGGTTGATCAGATCTTAATTAAATTTGATGTTTGGAAGGATATCGTGTCTCAGAGCTGTTATTTTAAATCCTGACCGGATCTGGTGACACTGGGGGGGAGTTGGGAGGCGAAAACCTAAAATCTTGGAAACACTTAGAGTGGAGGGATCGGGATGAAACTTGGTGGGAAAAATAAGCACAAGTCCTAGATACATGATTGACATAACCGGAACGGATTCGCTCTCTTTGGGGTAGTTGGGGGGAGGTTGTAATTCTGAAAAATTGGAAAAAATGAGGTATATATAACTTATGAACGGGTGATCGGATCTCAATGAAATTTGATATTTAGAAGGATATCGTGTCTCAGAGCTCTTACTTTACAAAACCACCGGATCTGGTGACATTTGGGGGGAGTTGGGAGGAGGAAACCTAAAGTCTTGAAAAACACTTAGAGTGGAGGGATCGGGATGAAACTTGGTGGGAAAAATAAGCACAAGTCCTAGATACATGATTGACATAACTGGAACGAATCCACTCTCTTTGGGGTAGTTGGGGGGGGGGGGGCTAATTCTGAAAAATTAGAAAAAATGAGGTATTTTTAACTTACGAACAGGTGATCGAATGTCAATGAAATTTGATATTTAGAAGGATATCGTGTCTCAAAGCTTTTATTTTAAATCCCTACCGAATCTGGTGACGTTGGGGGGAGTTTGGCGTGGGGAAACCTAAAATCACGGAAAACGCTTAGATTGGAGGGATCGATATGAAACTTGGTGGGAAGAATAAGCAGAAGTCTTAGATACGTGATTGAAATAATTGGAGCGGAACCCCTCTATTGGGGGGGGGGGGGTAATTCTAAAAAATTAGAAAAAATGACGCATTTTTGACTTACGAAGGAGTGATTGGATCTTCATGAAACTTCATATTTACAAGGACCTCGGAACTCAGATCTCTTATTTTAAATCTTAACCGGATTCAACGTCATTGGGGGGACAGTTGGGGGGGGACCAGAAATCTTAGAAAATACTTAAAGCGGAGCGATCAGGATGAAACTGGATGGGAAGAATAAAAACCTGTCTAAGATACGTGACTGACATAACCGGACCGGATCTGCTCTCTTTGGTGGAGTTGGGGGGGGGGGATTTTGAAAATTGAGGTATTTGTAACTTACGAAAGGGTGACCAGATCTTAATACAATTTGATCTTTAGAAGGATATTCTGCTTTAAAGCTCTAATTTTAAATTCCGACCAGATCCTGTAACATTGGGGGGAGTTTGAAGGGGAAACCGGAATTCTTGGAAAACGTGAAAATTGGGGTATTTTTATCTTACGGATAGGCGATCGGATCTTAATGAAATTTGATATTTAGAAGGAATTCGTGTCTCAGAACTCTTATTTCAAATCCCGACCAGATCTTTTGACATTGGGGGGAGTTGGGGGAGGAAATCTTGGAAAACACTTGGAGTGGAGGAATCGGGATGAAGCTTGGTGGGTAGAATAAGCAAATGTCCCTGATACGTGATTGACGTAACCGTACTGGATTCGCTCTTTTTGGGGGAGTTGGGGGGAGGGGTTCATTGATTTGACGAGTTTGGTGCTTCTAGACATGCTAGGACGATTAAAATTGGTAGGCGTGTCAGGGAGCTGCACAAATTGATTTGATAAAGTCGTTTTTCCAGATTCAACCATCTTGGGGGCTAAAGGGAGAGGAAAAATTAGAAAAAATTTGGTATTTATAACTTACGAGTGGGCAATCGGATCTTAATGAATTTTGATATTTAGAAGGACATCGTGACTCAAAGCTCATATTTTAAATCTTGACTGGCATTAAGCCTCTGATTTTCCTTTTAAATCAATCTATTGATTCTTAGAATTTTGTTAGAGCTCATACCATATGAGCTCTTGGCTCTTGGCTCTTCTTACCTCGTCACAAGTGCCATATGAGCTTTTAGCTCTTGTTTTGAAAGGGAGAGGACGTCTAAGGACTGGAAGAGGCTCATTTGATTGGAAATCGAAAGTTTTATTGCCCTTTTTAAGATCCAAAAAGGATCTCAAGGCTGCGTGCCCCCCCACGCTGTTTCCCCCAAATGCATAAGATCAAAATTTTGTGATAGCTATTTTGTTCAAGACACATCAAAAATCAAATAACTATGCCTCAAAATTTGACACTCCCCAGCCTCTGGGCAAAGGGGTTTATATCCCTTTATGCAAGTTGCCCATTATTAACATAGTTCTATGATAATTTTTATTGTAGAGAGAGTGTGTTCGATCCTGTGTCTCCAGAAAAGCTAAAGTTATTAAGGTGAAACTTTAAAGAAATGTTGAGGGGGATTGGATGTTTGAGGTATGCTTGAGGGGGGACATCAAAAGTGGTTTGAGGGCTTCCAACCCCCTACCATAGCCTTCTTGGTTTCCCTTCCCTCCTTAAATATTTGACCAAATTTTGAAACACAAATCTTCAAAAAGTGTGGGTTGCCAAAAGGACGTATCATCAATATCTAAGGAACGGTTGAGGGTGTTAATTTGAAATTTTTAGGGGATGTATAGGAGGATGTTGAAGAGCTATCAGAAGGAACCCCCCCTCGCTTCTTTGCGCTTGCCCTTACTGAAAAGGAATTATATTGCAAATAGTTCTTTTTGTACTTACAACATTGAAAATAGAAATAAGGATTACAGCCTTGAATTTCTGAACTTTCAGTAATTAATATAAATATATATCACATATACAGTCTTATTTAACTTTTGCTTTCTAGGGACTCTTCATGATACATATATTTTTCAACAAAATGCAGATGACGCAGTAGTTTTTAGACTTATACAGTTAGAGAAGGGGGCAGTAAGCAAATTCTGGTTTGCAGTGATTTTGTTTGTTTTAAAATTGATTTCAATATTCAATTTAAGTTTACTAGTTTTAGGATTTATTTATTCATTTGTATTATTACCTTGTGTAACTTTGTTTTCTATGAATAATTATTTGATTTCTGCTCGTTTTGGGATTCTAGATGCTGGTTGGGGGGGGGGATCCGAAGTGAACCTCTATGCCTATATGCACACATGCAAGTTGTCAATTATTGTAAATTATTTAAGCCGTAGTTATAAAATGCATAATTTTTAATGTTAGAATATTTGTTACCTTTGATTAATGTAGTTGCTGCTTTTGTTTCCGAAGTTAAATGGTTGTCATGTCATTTAACAGCT
Source organism: Artemia franciscana (assembly GCF_032884065.1). Classification (NCBI taxonomy): domain Eukaryota; kingdom Metazoa; phylum Arthropoda; class Branchiopoda; order Anostraca; family Artemiidae; genus Artemia; species Artemia franciscana. The sequence goes on along the minus strand of NC_088867.1, from coordinate 24,808,789 downwards.
CTATTCAGCAGCTGTCAAAGTCAGTTAAACAAAAATATATGGATCAATATACAGATCGCTTGATCAAGTGGATACACACCTGACTTAAAAAAAAGAATTGCCAGAAAGATGGGCAAAAGTCGCGGATAGCTAGTGACAATACTTTTAATAACTTACCTGTTACTTAAGTCTAAGAAACAAAGAAATCCCTGAGAAAATTAAAAGATTAATTGTAGGTCTTATAAAAATGGACCAATCGTCGATTTTATGGATAAGTAGTACCTGTACACAAAAATACGACCTAATCAAGTCAAACAAGTATGGCGTTTGACTTAGGGTAGGCAGGTAATTCAAAATTAGCTAGTACCTTTCTTGTTACAAAACACCAACTAGCAAACTTTACTTCTGCCCTTATGAAATTTATCAGTTCACCCCTCACTCTGGAAAACTTCTATGGGCGTTCCCTGTGTATCATAGAAAACAAGCAAACGCAAATTCTTCTTTATTCATTTTTCTAACAGTTCCTTTGTGTTCCCGTGTGTTTAAATTAATAAGCCTATTTCATCTAAAACCTTCTTGATGTTCTGTGACCGAATTTTCACATTAATTTTAAGACAAATAGAAATGGTGTTTTACATACTTACTAACAACCTTGGACTTTTCCAATGGATTTTCTGGTCAAGTTTTGTAACTACACAAAATTACCTGAAAAAAACGAGCGAAAATTAGCTGTAAAAACAGTATCCTCAGATGAATAAATTGAAACTTAGGATGAAGAGGGATATTGTAACTTAAAACAAACTAGAATTATTGCTTCTAAGACTAATAAGCTGAATGACTGACCCCTTATATTTGCAGGATTATGCAAAACTAGTGCTTCTGAAATTACGAAACCTTTGTGAAAAATAAAAAATTTTGAAGTAGAGTGGATAAACTCATGTTAATTGCAATCAAAAGAAATTACAAAGAAACACGGCAATAAGTTGAAAGTCAAAGCACCCAATAGAAATTGATCCTCCCCCACGGAAGGCTAAATTTGAAATCATTAGGCCATGAATAAATTATTCCAAATTTTACTAATTTCTTCCGTATCTTCCACCTTGGACAAAAAACCGGATTCTGGTGAGAAAATTTTCAGTTCCTGATATAACTTTAAAGTTGGATATTCTACACAGAAGACTCTCTAGTACAGCTTATAAGCACCTATCCCCTCACTACCGTCTTATCCGTTTCTTTCGTTGATTTTGTGTGTGTATTTGTTTTTCTCTTTGTATTTTTTATATTATATTCTTACTCCACCATATTTACTTTATGTATCGTGTGGGTGAAAAATAAAATAAATAAATAAATAAAAGAACTTCAAAAATAAAGCATCAATTTGCCAAATTGCAAACCAATTAACTTCACTCAAATACATTTTTTAGGGGGGAGGGCAATCCAAATTAACGTCTACGTGAATTATGTAGAAAATAAATACAAAATACAATAAATGATCCACAAGATTTCAAGGGAGGGCAATAATTGATTAATGCATAATCTTCCTTTTCAAAAAAAGGGGGAGTATTTATGAATACAAAAAATAATATAACTTCGAGCCCCTCTAGTCTCAAATCATGGACCGCACGAAATTGGATCGTATGTTTCCCCCTTTTTCTAGTCAAATACAAAAGCTAAATATTCCAAACCTGGATAAACTGGTGATCTTCGATAGACAGTATCCTCAGATGAATAAATTGAAACAACTATCCAAAGTAAATTAGGCATACAAAAAAACAACAACATAAAAACGTGAAAATTCAATTCTATAAGTCTTTTACATTTCACATCTGGAGTTTCAAGCTTCAACCAAATTCAGGTCTTTTCGACTTCCAAGATTGTGTCTATAGCTTACCGATATCTTACTGATCATGTTTTGAGAATACTCCTGCTATTAAACACTTGTTTTAACTGATACTCGTGTCAGCCATTTGCAAAGGAATTTATTCTGGGTCAACATTTGTAAAGGGGAGGAGGTAGAATAAACAAAAAACACTTGTTAATTAGCTTAGAAAAAGAGAGAACAAAGATGAAATAGTAAACATAAAGTTGGATAGAGGTGGCAAAGGCACCCTGTCTATATCATTGATCGGAGGATGTACACGGTAATTTTTTCTGGGGAATGCGACATTTTGGGGTGACCCAACTCTGATGACGATAAAAAAAAATAGCAAATAGACATATTCATCCCTGTAAATGTTACATTACGGTTGGGATAAGATAGCTTAAAAAATGGGTGAGACGAACCCTGAGAAGTTTATATTCACACTTATTAACTTTTTTATAAGGAGATTAAGCTAAAGTTTGCTTGGGGTAGATAGGTACTTTCCTTTTATAAAAAAATATACTAAGAATTTTCAGCATCTTATCTCTAGTTTTTTAACCAACACATGGAAAAGAACAAAAAAGCTCCATACAATACGTGCCTGCGTTCCTGCGTTCGTCCTCAATATAGAACTGTTATTTCCCATACCAATAATTTTTCCAGAAATTTTTCTCTACGGAAACTGATCCTTTTTGTGAAATTAAATAGGGACAACGGCAAGTGTTACCAAAGTGTTAATTACATGTACTTACTAGTAAAACCACCTGAGAGATAAATTTTGAGGATTGTTGACACAGTGTGGATACATACTTTATTGAGAGAAATCTAACGAGGATATAATTTTATTTCAGCAACGTTGATATCAAGAAAGAACATCGCGCCGGTTCTGTTTACTACACTCCTTATACCACAGGGATCCATAGAGCTGGTATGAGGTGTCATTCACGTCTTCCAGATTTTCCCAGCTTGAGAGATCTTTGTCTGCCTGCTGGTGCTCCAGAAGAAAGAGTTTCAACCTTCACATTAATGTATAGAGCTCATTGTCAGCGTCTCTTGGATACCATTATTCGTGCTAGTTTTGATGAGGCATGTGTATTCTTTTGTCTCCCAGTACATATTGTGTGAAACCGGTCTGATTATTCAAGATGATAGAAAAAAAGATTTTTTTTTGTTTACCTTAGCTATAAATTTCCGGGGAATAATTTCAGGAATATGCTCTCTTAATCCAACTTCATCGTCAGCTCGTAAATTCCCCCCCCCTCCCAGAAAAATGGTCTGCCCGTTGTTACTCCAGAAAAATAATGTCAAACTTTTCTTTCCTGGCTGCCGGGATATTTCACAACTTGTAGAATCCTGATGGTGAGGTAATTCAGTTCGTATTGAAATTACTGCTTCACTATACTTCAAAAACGTAAAAATACAAAGCTAAGGCGAGCTTCAGTATCGTTATTATCTTTCTTTTTTCTTTCTCTTAAATTTGATGTCGAAAGTGCTATGACTGAAGTTTGTAAATTAAAAATTCAAGGAGGCTCCTTTTTAATTTCTAGAAATGAATTAGGTACTCTTCTTGGACTCAACTAAAATTTGTAATGGAATTTTTTGAGCTTAGTCGTAATCCAAGATTTTTTTTATCACGTAGAACATCGTTTTTTTAATTAGCAAAATTTCCCCTTATCTTTTTTTAACTTTTTGTTGCTTGTCGAATGATAAGGATTTTAGGTTTCTAATAAATTTTCTCGCCAAGTCTTTCTGGGAAGACTAAAAATGAGAAGAATTTAGTTATTTAAGTGGTGATATTTTGGTTCTCAAACATAAAATTTTTGTTTTTTCCCTTATATTTATCAATTGTTTTTTGTTTAGTTCCGTACTCACTAAATTAATCTTACTGTTTACTCGAACTTAAACTTAAAGTCAAGGCTGGAAATTTTTTCTGTTTTATACTTAGGTACAAACTTTTTAACACTTTTCGGTAAATAATGGGCCCAAGGCTTCACCCTAACGTTCTTGCTATATCCAAATTGGGTTTTATTAGCTATTTTTGCATCTTAGTTTTCACAAATATTTATATATATTTTTTTCTGATTATAACCAGGAAACAGAAAATGAGAGCCTGATTTTTTCACAATCACTCCAAGTTTCTTTCACTTTCTTTTAATTTAGGTCTAAGTTTTTTCTTGTAGATTTTCAGACAAGAAAAACCATGCGGTATATATTAAGCACACAACTTACTCAGATTGTCATGGATAATTTTACGTTAATTTTCGTTCCATTATTATAAACAACAGCACAAATTTGTATCTTATTATTTATATGTTAAGTAGTATACCTAAAAATAGAAGAGGTAAAACCGAAAGAGTAGAAGACCATTCCTGGAGAAAAGGGTGATACTGCAGTCATTAGAGGACTTTAGTTCTGCTACTTTAATTTCAGAAAAGCTTGTTTTTCCCACAGTATGGGGGTTCCGCGACTGACGCGGATTATCTGCGAGTCATCCCTAAATATTGATGACAAAAAAAGTAAGAACTTAATAACATGATTAATAATTTTTAGGTTCAAACATGTCTCATTCATTTTTGGAGAGGGATACCACATCATCTGGTTGGAATTCTCAATAGCAACGTTGTAATCAATCTAGTCGGAACTTGTGATGCGATACTGTATAAATCGGTTTGTTCTGTTCTCCTTCCATCTATTCTGAGGGTAAGTTTTTATTTAAACTAAAGAATTCAATATTTTATTCCTTTCTGTCACTGAACAGGAAGCGATTAACAAGCCCCCAAAAGAAACAATGAACATGTGGACATTTATGTAAGAATGAGTACATTTGCAATTTGAACAAATAATGCGCAGCGTCACATTTTCAACTCAACACGCACTTGAGAGTTATTATAAGTTTAAGAGGACCTTAAGATAAGGGTACCTATTAGTGCAGTAATCTTAATAAGGGAAGCTTACCTTTATGAGGTCATGCTTTCTCACAATTCTTCCTTATCGATCAAGAGACTTTCTTCATCAAACTGACGATAAATATCAAGCATTCAAAACCGTACCCTAAATTGTTTCGGTTTAATAACTTCTTAAAGAATGGTGGCTATACATTAGGTTTTTCATTTTTTAAGAATATATATTAGGCTACACAAAATCAAGAAAAAATAAATACATACTCTATTGGAGGATGAGACAGACATTTAAGTAATATTTGAGATATTACTCGACTTACTAAGTCGAGTTTTCAAAGAAAAAGTGGCCTTTCATAACTCTGGTGTATTCTAAATGACTGTTTGACCTAAAGCAGCGAATAAAATAAAGAAAAAAGAACTGATTACACTGAATTACTAATGAGGTATCTTGAAAGGGAGTGATCAGAAAAGAAGATTAAAAACAATAAACAATGGCATGGCTTATTGAAGTTTAGGCCTCTTGACATCTGACTTCATACAAAATACATACAAACTTCATACAAATTCATACAAACTTCATACAAATACATATTCTTTTTTAACAAGATTTGGATCTGTTCTGAAAGAAAAATCCTCCCATCAACACCACTGCTTCTTAGTGCTAGGATATATATTAACAAATAGAAGTTAACTGAAATAGCCTAAGATATATATGCATTTATGTTAAGTACAATCATGAAATGGTTTTATTGTCACAATTTTGTTCAAGGAATTCAACCTTAAAATGAAAAGGTCATCAATCTTTTTGATAAAAACTCATGAAAACATAAAAAAAAAGCAATCCTTATGCCCTGTTTATGGGTAGTAGCTCTCATTAGATCAATTATGGAATTTATTGTTCGTGGTGTATCTAGATAAAGGCTACTGCTTATTTGGCCCTCTTTCTGGAACCAGAATTTCCTTGAATAGTCTGAAGTTACAATTCCCACATTTCAGGCATTACCGGAAGGGCTGGTGGTGGCAATACGAAATTTTGCTTTTACCTTGTCATCCTGGATCCGTGCAGCCACAGAAAATTTACCAGTTACTCTACAAGAGTTGAAAATAGACTGTAAGTACGCTTATCAAAGCTTCATAGTATTCTGGTTCAAAAAAACTCTGGTTTTTATGAATTTTGGTCGTGTTTCGGTTATCAGAGTTGTTATGCATATAGTAGCTTCAAACACACAAAGCAAGTGTTTTTACGTCGTTTATGGCGCATACAGGTCTTCGCGGGAAAGTTAATTTTAATCTCTAGCAGCTCCCAAAAAGGCTTCACTAGTGTGCACATATTCCAACTTAAGTTTTCATATATTATCTGAAACGCTTGTTTAAATGGAAGAAAAATACTTTTAGTTCAAACTTTGACAATTGCAATATCTCGAGATGTTTTAGGCGGTAGAAAAATCAGTCAAGTCTCATTTGTAACGGCAGAGCCCTTAGCATAGATTATTTGTTTACACAGAAACCGTCAAATTCATCAGTGTCTAGTAAGTAGATCTAATAATCTTCAAAAACACTTGCGAATCCTTAGTTTTATTTTTTTATTATTATTAATTTTTTTTTGGTTGAGGATTATGTCTTTTTATGCGGCAAAATTTTTAAAGGTTTTGTTTGCAATGTTTTGGAGAAACATTTTAAAATTTGTGTCGAAAAATTCTTTTAACGCATCAATTTACTGATTTATTTATTTTCATAGCATTTTATATTACAAATCACTGGTTCAATACAATCATCTAAGCATATCGAGTAGTATTACTATTGAGAAGTGTTTAAATTTCATAGATTTCAAGCTATGATCTGTCACAGAACTATTGCGTATTCATAAAGAAATGGCATTAAATTCTGGGTCGAAATTTACAAGAATTGTTGCTTGTGTTTGTTGAGAAACATGCTTGTTCCTTTTTTAAACATGTAATTTCAAGCCAAATCATGTTGAAATGTAAATAAAGAGAACGAAAAACACGAAGTCCGAAAGCATCACGTTAAATTAATAACCGGATTAGAAACTAGATTTATCTTGTTTTTTTCTCCCGAGAGTAGAAGCCTTTTAGCTGAACAAATAAACAAATAACATTGAATGTTCACTTTGTTATTTACAACCCCGTTTGGCCACTTTAAGCTGTATCTAAGCCAATTTAAATTGTACAAGAGAAAACGTTCAGTTAGGACACTCTAAGTTTGTTGAATTATTTCGATTTGAGGCTCTTTCCTTGTACCATGATAATTTTATTGCGACAATTTACGTCAATTTTTGGTAATAAAAGGTGTTTCGGGTGCTACGCTGAAAATTGTCTATATCTAAAACTAAAGCATTCATTTTCAGTAGCAAAGCAGTTTAGTCATCTCCTGAAACGTCAAACAATGATCCATCAATTATCACAAGCAATTCGTTTCACCTTACACGCGAATGAAGTTGTTCTTCAACTTGCTTATGACTGGAGAAAACTTGATATGGCTTCTTTAAGTAGACAAAGTCTTCAGGCCTTCTCACCCTCGCAGGCTCAAATCGATTTCCTTGCTAACCGTAAGCATTTTTGTGACAATTTTATCTTTCAAACACATTAACGTTATTCTATTATGTACACCAAGCAAAAATAATGTTTTTGAGCTAGCAAATTCTTATTATCATATCGTTAAGAAAGCAATATGGCTTCCTATTACAGTTCTGCATACCAATGAATTTATGTACTAATAATCTTATATTAGAACTATTCTGCAACTATTTTCAATAATTGAAAGAGAGACCCAGGTAGTGCGTAGAATTTTTGTAAAGATTCTTTGTAATGGCAAAAAAATTTACCAAAAAGAAAATTAAAGTAATTTATCGAGTACACCCATTTAAGCAACACGGGGAAATATTGGAGTTTGTCTTTAAAACGTAACATGATATGTGTCAAATTAGTATAACCAAACTTTCAGTTAAGGGAAGTAACGTTTTCGAAGTATTTGAAGCATCACTCATACTGCACCTAAGCTTATAATCAGATCTCATACAAGCAATAATTCATATTGCACACAAAGAAGTGGCTTTCAGAAACTGAAAAAGGGTTAGAGAACGAAAAAATCGCACATCAATTATTGTATGGCAGATACCATATTGTCTGCTCTACCATCTCTCAAGAAATATCTCTTAAATAATATATTAAGGAAATTGTTGAACTGGAAGGTATTATTGCATATTATGCGCATGTGGGAGAAATCCTCTAGGACTTATATTTACGGATTTTTTTATAGGTTCAATACATTTTAAGGAACAATTAAAAGAATCCAAAAATTAGAGATATCGGGAAATTGATTGCGCATAACATAAATCATCTGTGAGTAATATTACAAATAATAATAATGTAAATAAATATAAGAGAATGAAAACTTATATGGGAGAAACTAAAATATAGGCTTCAAATTTAACAGTAAAGAAGTTTTCCAACTTTTTTCTTCCTAGGTATTTCACCTGTTGAAAGTAGCGCGTCAATTTGAACGACTGTCACATTACGAAAAAGCTCTAAAAATAAAAAAGTTGAAGCAATGAAGCTAAAAGTTTAAAATTCGCCACTCGAAGCCGTTAGCATTAAAAAGTTTCCAGATTTCAGTATAATTGTGAAAACTTCCCAAGAAGAGGGGTGACCTAAATTAATTTTATATGTTAACATTAAAGTAAAGACCAAACCAGAGGTCCGAACCGTATTGCCTTACAACCGAACATCGTGTTTTATCATTTCCTCACGCTATTTCCAGTTTTGGCTTAATTGGATTTTTGAAAATCCTTCACTTGGAGTATGAACAAATAGACCGAAAATACCAAAACATAAAGTCAACCTGGTTTAGGTAAAGCCTCTAAGTCCAATAACTAATACCCCCACTCAGTTTCTTAACATCCCAGATAGGCTCAAGTTACTCAATATGATTAAATATTCAGCTTACTTTCAGTTTGTAATGAGTTCCACACGCTACTTCGTGACCACACATCAGTGGAAAGTTTTGCTGAGTGGCTTGAAACCGTTGTGGACCGTTGTGTTATCCAGCCAGCCACTGCAATTCAGTCGTACAATCGTGGCACACCAATGCGAAAATCATCAAGACGGTTTTTACGTGGATGGTCTGCACTTTTGTCACGAATTTCTCGAGAAATGTCTGTTATCTCTCCTCAGAGCTTTCGTAAGTTTATATCTATTAGCTTTAGACTACATAGTAATATTAATAGCCATCAATAAATAATTTGATTCGTATCATGCCATTCAACTGTCCGAAAGTAAAATAAGATGCATTTGCTTTTAGATATTCTGAAAACTCTAACTGAAGGCTATGTCTATACACAGCAATTTTCTGTATTGATTAAGTTTAATCTAGAATTGGACAATAGCTGATTCCGGAAGCTAATTTTAGTAATGTTCAGTTCAATATCCTATCAATATGCCCAATTTTCGTCTTCACAAGCAAAACGGACTTATAAGATACATAATTTACCCATTTTACTTTTAATTAGTGATCGGATTGTGACAGGTAATACCCAAACCAGTATATCTGCCTTAATATTCTGATTATATGGGAAATTCAAAAACACGGTAAAAATTATTTTATTCACTGGTATAAATCTTTAATAAAAATTGAAATATGACTAGCTACCAATGGGTGATGCTGGGTTTTGAAATGTAGAATATAGATGTTGATTAAATCTGATTTTGAAGAACATTTCTAAAGTCTTTGTCTTTTGCAGCAAGCTACCACATATTACATTTATTTGCGAGTGATTACATATGCTATTTAATTGGATATATAGACTTGGATGACAGGGCTAGAAGACTCCTTCACAACATAGCTTTGGATCTTCCGCCTGAATATGTAGAAGACGATTTTGAAGGTAAAACTTTTTTTCATACTCAATATTTTGACAGTAGTCAATAGTGCTCACTGACATTTTACAAGGAAATGAGGGGTAGGCTTAAATCTATAATGATTTCTTCTTCCATCGAAATAGGTGGTGGACAAGGATCAGAAAAGTTTTTGTTTTTGCAAGAAAGTGTGACAAGGTTTCTGAGTGCTGAAAAATGCTGATTCACACAGAAACGTATGGATGATTCTGGAATTTTTTCTTCGTTTTTTTTTTTTTTTTTTAATTCATATTGCTTCCCTGAGATTAAGTGCTTGAATTTAGGCATAGTAAAAATAAGAGGCGTTTTTTGGAACTATGCAATTGAGGCTTGTCCAGATTGTTATCAGATATAAATAGTTCGAGTTTTCGAAACAGACACTTCGAGTCCCATTTCAAACCAAGTATGCCATTATACAGTAATATATTCCAAATTCATAACACTCACTAAACTTAAAGTTAACAAATTAAAAATTATTAGTATAAGTTAATTTGCATAAATTTGGAGAGGGGCATTTGAGCACGCAAATAGTCACATTTCCCGGAAAAAACTCGACCATTTAATTCAACATATAAGATAACCTAGAAGTGGAAGGCTCAAGGTTCTATCTACATAAGCCTGAATTTTTTGAGAAGAACGTAGCGATACGCTTCCTTCTTTCAGAGGCAGTTGTATCAAACCAATGGTTTTAAAATGTTGGGAGATAGACCTGTCCAATTAGAAATTTTTATTTAATGAATTATCCAGTTTAGAGTGAGTTTAATTACCGGTGTTAATATTTTAATTTCTGTGTTTATAGTCTAAAGTTTTGATGACCTTTTTGTTCCTCGACAGATTTGGATGTGCGTAAGTAAAAACTGCTAAAATCAACCCATAAAACAACAAGACGGAATTCAACTCTTAGCAATGAACTAATTCTGATAAATGTGAATGAAAACTGCTCAAAACTAAACGACAGCTAAAATAGGTGGCTGCCTTCACCAACTCTCCCCTAAATCCGTAATTGACATGTAACACTCTCTTTAATTTATGCGAAAGAACTTATTATTATCAAGTAATTATTAACTGATTTTGTGGCAAATTCAACCAGTGAATAAGTTTTTGAAAGCTAAGCCTTTCAATTTCCGATAGGAATAGTAGAAGAAAATTTCGTTAGTGTTATTAAAATGGATAAAAATGTATAAGGCTGAATCTTTAAAGCATTAATAACCAGATAAATAAAATGCTACGTTTTTATCGAAACCATGGAATATTATAGTTACCTATTAATTATACCCTTTCAGTTCTTTTGTTTCGGATTGGTTCTGATGTTCAAGAGACAGTCTCGTCAGTAGACGCAGAAGCGTCACCACGATCAACTTTCGAACCCTTTTTGGCTCCATGCAACACTCAAACAGGAGCATCTAGTAACTGTGAAAGTGAGTTTCAAAGCTTATTAAAAATTCACTCAACCTAATGCATTTGTAACAGAAGTGTTATATGTGAACATAATAACTTACGGAATTTTATGCGGGGCTCCCACGGCGTCATTAATGTTAATAAAGCTGTTCACAAAGTTAATAAACCGTTTTCCTCACATAACTTTGTTAACCTTATTTCTGTCAGAAAAAAGTTTCTGACATTAAATTTTTCAAGAAAGTCGGCAAAGTTCAGCCAATCACAGAAGACTTGTGGTAAATTTCAAATAAACCATATACAAATTAGTGTCTACACACATAATAGTGTATACTTGTTTCAATATTTTGCTTGGTAAAAGGAAAATGGTTAGACGAAAAGTATTTCCATCTATTATAAAAAGAAAAATTATTGAAAAGATGATTTTTCAGCTTCACCTCTAATTGTTTCCGTTATTTCATATGAAAAATTGTTGTAAAGTTGAAAAGGTGAAATCCTTATGGGAGTGGGACAAACCTTTTTGGTTCGCAATGTCATGAAAAATTTAATTTACCGTTTTGAGGCCGTGAGAGCCCCGCTTTAGCTGCCTTTGCCTGAAACTTGAAGATACAATCCTGCGGCCAAAATGGATTTTATCGACTAGTTTTACGTATATAGCAAGCTTTCTCTTCTCAGGTATTTTAAGAATGTATCAAAGCATACCAGAAAAAAATAAATTCGAATTTTTGGCAAAAGGAAACGCTTCAAAACCGAATATAAGGTTTCAGCCAATCGAAAAAGCCACTATATTGAGGATACAAGGTACTGAGTAGATATTTTAAATAGGTAAAGAAGTCTCATTAATGGGGATAAACCCGCTACAAAAAATATTAGACATAGGTACTTAACACAACTTCTGTCACTCTCATTCTCGTTCACCTTCTTATTTAGTAAGAATCTACTAAACAGTCTATACAGATTTTCTGACAATTAACCATTCGAGCACATTTTATTGTTAGATGGGGTTGTCGGAAAATAGAACATACAGAAAATCAGGACACTGACATTGACTTAGGGGTGCTCTGTCTAAACAGAATTAAATTTATATCCTCTGCAACTTGAATACTTATCAATTTCATAAATATGCAAAGCCACCACTAAAAGAGCTTAAATTTTAAACTGTGTTGTGTTAGCCTCTAACATGTGAAACTTCCATGACCATAATTCTGTGTGCTATGGATCGTACGTGAAACAAGGTCCGAGTAAATGTGTCATTTTTCTGTATATGTGATTTTTTTTTTCACTAAAACTTTAAACCTAATTTGATATTAAGTAGTATGGCGAAAATAAGCTAATTTGACGCGCATACTCCTTTCTCGCTTGTATTTCATTTTGTTTTCTACTGTTTTTCAGCTGAAGAATGCAATGTAAATCCTATGTCTTGTTATGCTACCTCAGAGAACAGTTCTGTCTTTTTGAGCTATGAGTACGAAACCAAAGCTTTTAAAGATGGCAGTGTTAGAAACTACTCTTATCCGGCTATAGCACAGGTAAGCAGGCCCTTTCCTTTGCTAATATTTTTCTCCCGAATTTTAAGCTTAAGGAGTTAGCCAGCTGTGTGTATACAATACGCGTTTTCCCACTTCTTTTTTTTCAGAAATAAGCAATGGTAATCTATTATCTTCATTTTTAAAACATGAGTTTGGAAAATCAATGATCGCAATAAATTTTCTTATCGTCAAAGTTTCAATTTCAAACCAGTTCCAAAATGCTAATTCCCTGATTTATTTCAGTGTGTAGTAATGATTAATTAAAAACTGTTTTGTTCCTCACCTCTTAGTCTAGGAGCTGTTGCCGTGTACATTCTGTTTTTTAACTTTTGCAAAACTAGTAATTGTGCTTCTCAAATTCTGGGGAAGTTTGATAAAATTTATTGATTTAAGATTTTGTGCTTTCTTTATATTTTTCAGCATCGAATATCTTCTCGTTTCCACAATAGCCATCTCGCATTTTTGGCATAATGGGGATTCACACCTCCCTATTCGGGAAAGGTGTTCCCCAGGATTTCCAATTCCTGCTATGGCTTCTGTAACCAATCTCGTTTTGGACCTTTTTAGTCATAGATAATGTTTAGTCAGGGTGTGGTTGAACTTCGGGAATTATTCCTTAGTTTCTTTACACCCCACTTTCCTATGCCAATTTTGTTCCCCTCTCTCATTGCTCCAACCCTTCTCTGTCACCTTCCAACAACTCTAAGAAATTGGGGTGAAAGGTTCTTGACCGTAACATCTCAGTGATGTCCCAGCTTTAGCTACTTCATCTGCCATCTAATTACTCTTTATTCCAGAGTACCCTGGTTCCACATCTGGGTAATTTGTTTTCCTTTATATGTCAAGCTACTCAGGGCTTCGTAACATTCCAATTCTCTATTTCTTCAGCTCTTTAAATTCTGAAAAGCCTTTAAGCATACTTGATTGTCAGTTAAAATACATAAATCTGTTTCAAAGATAAGCTCAATGGGTGCCGTAGCAGTTCCATGATATGCTTATGTAATCATTAGGCATCTAGCCTTTGTACCTTTATTAAGGGGGCTATGTGGCTCATAATTCGAGTTGAATTAACCCAAACCACTATTTCATATGACAAAATTGGTCTAATCACCGTCTTATACATGATCTTTTTAGGAGTCAATCCCTAGTTCTCTCCCGCTAGTCGTTGACACTGAATTAGGGGAGCTGTGGCTTTCCGTGCCTTTTCATGACAATGAGCTTTCTAGCTCAGTTAGTGATCATTTTTGACTTCTATGTATCTCACCTGCTTTTCCAGGGATAATGGGTGATCAAATATTTTTAGAGCAAGGGGAGCTTGCTGTGCAGAGTGCAGTTTCTGATTTTGTGATCATATTTGGATTTTGTCCAGCATGTGCTGTCCCAATTCAAACAGTGTCCTTACCCATTTTCTTCTCAGCGAGGACACTAGATCATCCGCATTTGTCTGAATATATCTGGATTCGTGTTTTAATAAATTCAGCAGGCTCTCCATGACTAGGTTCCACATATATGGAAAGATTACATATCCTCTCTTTCTGAATAGGTATCCTTTCCTGAATAGTCTTCGATTTTGTTTTTATTCCATTTAGATCAACGACTATCTGTTGATTTCTGAGCAAATGAGAACTCCATTTCTGAATAGATACTCCCTCTATGGCCATTTCTGTGGATTCAAAAGTAGCATTATTAAATGTTCCTTCTATGTCAAGGAATAT
>NC_088867.1:23726017-23791017 GCF_032884065.1 Artemia franciscana | reverse complement strand
TCCAACTTTGAAAACTCTCTTTATTTTTATTCTCTTTCTTACACCACTTATCAATAAATAAATCAAAATCATTTTCCAAGCCATCAAGAACACTCGATGGTTTCAGATGATGAGAAAGACGGAAATATATATATATATATATATATATATATATATATATATATATATATATATATATATATATATATATATATGCATGCATGTTTGTCAGTTTGTATAAACTTTGAATTATAATTTTACAATCTTATTATATGTTACAAAAAACATACACTGTGTAAGTTTGTTTTTTGTTCTTTTTGTACATTTTACGTGTATCGTGGAATTAATAGTCTTTTTTTACGTGTGTGATAGAGTTGTTTGTCTTCTATTCTTCATATAAGGCTATGACTCAATTAGATACAACCACAAAAATTTAAACCAAATCCTCGTTTGTGGCCTAAGACAAGTCATTTGGAATATATCACAAATTATAATTTATTTCAGAAAAAATCAACTCTACTGGAGCCGAATTTACTTTTTATACCAAGCACAAAATAGAAAACACAGATAAAATAGACAAGTGAAGTTGAACAAAGACAAAATATCTCATACATAAAGTGATTAGCAAAAAAGGACTAAAATTAGCGCGTTCAGAGATTAATAAAATGAATTTTCAACAATATATGGTAAACAAAAGAAAAGGAATAAGGGACAGGGAATTTACTCATTTAACATTTCAATTACGTAGGGGAGAAAGTTTCTTCCGTATTTTTGAATGAAAAATTCTATTGTGCAAAAATGGAATATTGTTCAGGCAGAACGAGGAGGCCAGGTCTAAGGGCGGGAGGCGGGTGATGACTTGGGAACAGTGAATTTATTTGGGGGGTTAAGGAGAGGCAATTTTTTTCCTGCTTTTCTCAACCTCAACCTGATTGGCTCTTTGAATAAGGGGGTATAAAGAACTTTACCTTCATTATCGATAGTTCCTTGGAGAAGTCAAAGCATTATAAGGCAATATTGTAGATGATTTTGTGAAATATTTATTATCAAAAACTGTTTCTTTGAATGCGCTCTTTAGGATTAGGAGGATAGAGTTAGGAGTTAACGGAACTTAAATAAAACGGTCATACCTGATTTTGGATTAATGTGTTTTAACCTCTTCTTTTTCGCCTCTTTATGCATTTCTTTAGTAAGACACTGCAGCGCTTTATTTAACTTTGCTCTTTTAGATACGAAGCTGAACGGTTACTTGATAACAAGCCCGATGGTACATTCCTACTGCGAGACTCTGCTCAGGAAGAATATCTTTTTTCCGTGAGTTTCAGACGCTACAGTCGGTCCCTCCACGCTCGAATTGAACAATGGAATCATAAGTTTAGTTTCGACTCTCACGATCCAGGAGTTTTTGCAAGTCCTACAGTGTGCGGCCTCATGGAGCATTACAAAGATCCAAGCTGTTGTATGTTCTTTGAGCCCATGCTGACAATTCCTCTTCATCGAACATTTGTGTTTTCACTTCAGCATATGTGTCGTGCTGTGATATGTAGCTCTACAACATATGATGGGATTTCATGTCTGCAGCTGCCTAGATCCTTAAAAGTGTACCTGAAGGAATACCATTATAGACAGAGGATTAGGGTTCGAAGGCTGGACATTGAGTAGTCCTTCACTTTTGCTAAAACAAGTTGAACCCTACCTCTTTGTATAAAGATCTTCAATATTTTCCTTAAGAGTAAATGGCATTTGTTTGTTGAATGTGTTGAGTAACCATAGTTAAGTCTTCAATTATTTATTGGTGCAAAGTATCCTATTATTTTGACAAAAAACATATTTGATATCCCAAGGTACTTTTGACGTGCTATGTTAAGTAAGATATTACAAATTAATAAATAGTGAACAAATTAATACAATACTGTGACATATATAAGACATATAAAGCTCCATTTTAAGCAACATATTTCAAAATTTAAAAAATTAAAGTAATACCTAATTAATTCCAGTCTCAAAGGACTTAAATAAAGTTGAGCTAAAGAGTAGCTGGACGTATTTAAGTTTGATTATTGGCTGTATTTACAAGGAGATTGTAAAATTTGGGATGTAGAATGAATGACATTTCTTTTGTTAAAAGTCGAAGAAAGTCCGTGCAAAGAGTAAGCTAGAATTTCAGAGTTGTGAAAAAAATAACCTGATTAAATGTAAAGGAGAACTGTACTATAATGAGCTGGTTTTAGGCAACCCTCCACTTCAAATTTAATGGATTTAATATTTTGAACATCCGGATTATATTGCTTATGTTTATTACTTGCCAAACGCGTTCAAAATAATGGACTGCTTGGAGGGAATTTTGAACGAAGAAATAGGTACAGAGTATAATAAGTTAAGAAAGAGCTAAACAACAGGGTACAAATGATTTTAGCTTAAGTCTGTTCTTGCCTACCCATTTCAATGGCAAGTAGTCTAAAAAACTGCCTATAGATAAATTTACAAATGCTGATTTTCTAATTGGTAATTTTATGGATATGCTTTTCTGGATTTGAGCTGTAGCTAAACTAATTTTGCTTAGTTGCATTTATAAACACGTATAAATGAAAATAGGAGCGTGCATCATTTCAATGAATATATTGTGGGACTAACCATTTTAGTTTTAATAATGGGCTGAATTAAATTCACATTATTTAAAGGATATTGTTGCCTTTTTTTGGGGAATATGTTACTTTTTTCTCATTGAATAGATGGGGGATGTCAATTGAAATTGATTGAAAGGCTGATTTTTTCTTTCAAAATGTACCAGTGGTTCAAAGTTAAATTTAATGGTTATTATAGATGGAAAAATATTTGTATCAAATTCGAAGGATACATCAAACTTGATGATAGCACGCAAAGGTTTCATTAGCCAAATTGTCTACATGCTTGAAATGTGTCTGTCTTGAAATTTTGGTTTTGATACGTTACTAGAATTACTCATCCCTAAGTCCGAAACAAAATAGACTTGTTCGTTCTGTATCGAATTTATCCATAGCGTATGCCCTTTAAAATCAAGCGCAAAAAATACGATGTCAGTTTTGTTGCTGAAAATAACTGTTACAATGAATATGAGCTCCCCAGAAATACTTGAATAGAAACAGAATCTTCTGATGTATCATTTTGCTTTTTGCACGGAAAAACCATAAAGCCCAAACATGATTAATTTAGACCCTTACACACTGCCATGAGAGTTGATTTTCGCCAATGGGTTGTATTTTGAACATTCGCATTGTTGATGGAAAATTTAATGTGATGATGGTAAACAAAATGAAAATGTATTACTATTTTCTTTTCAAATGGATGTCAGTTCTAACTTTGAATTTTTCGTATGAGCTCGTATCTGTGTATACAGATACTTATATAACTAGCCCCAGCCCTCTTAAGCCCAGGGTTCCAACCACTGGCGGATCCAAGATTTCAAAAGGGGAAAAATTTGCTAGAATTTTGATACTTTTTGTTTATCAGATTCGTAGGCTAGGATTTCAGTAACCAATTTTCCTTATCTTGTTTCTGTTTTCGTTTGACAGACTTGCGTTCGTGGAAGTAAAAAATGCTTAAATATTAATTGCAACAAAGCCAGGAGTATATAGTACTGATTCTAATATTTTTTTTATAAACATTTGGCAATGAGTGAAATGGTTTTGAAAGTAAACTGGTGGGTTAAAGAAAAAAAAATTGAAATATTTTTTTGGAAACTGGTTGGATAATTTGTGTCTAGACTTAGTGCTTACTCTGGACGTAGAGACATGTAGTTACACCTTAGGATACGCACGACGTTAACGTTAGAAAACTGAACAAATAGACAGTTTAAGAAGATTTGAGGTGTCGATCAAAGATTTGTGAGAACTTAAAAATATAGGACATCATAGTTCCATACAAAAGTAGTATCCTTTTATGTTAGATGGCATTGCTTTTTCAGATGTTTAGTGTCTTTAAGTCATAAAACGTGGAATCAGTTGCTGTTGTCAAGCCCTTTGGTTTTCATAAATATTTTTGCAGCAAAAGAGGCTCTAATTGATTTTAGCTGAGAAGTATGATGCAAAACGAATGAAATAAGGGGTCCAGAAACATTGATAAATGTTGATTATTTAAAAAGTGGGCTAAATGTAGCTCTTTATAGCACGAGTACGTGGTGGATAGATTTCTGAAAACAAAAATATTCAGAAGTAGTTTGATTAGGTCAGTCAGTGATAAATAATCTGTAGCTCATTTGAAGCTATATTAAGGAGAAAGTTCAAAACAGTTCCAGAATCAGGTATTTTACTGAGGGTCACAAATGTTATCTACGAAAGGGATAGCTGGAAAGCATTTGGTTACAAACGCCGCTGTAATTTTGGATGATTTACTCTGCCAAACGTATAATCTTCGGCAGACTAAGTATATGTTTTTCAGTCTGCCAGACAATATTATATATAATACTTGGTTAATATTGTTCAGGTATCCAGTAATAATTATTGCGCTATCTCATCGTCTTAAGAATTTTTCTTTGCGCTTAGAATAGACAGATTAATCAGTAGGTCCGAAATATAAGCATCGAATTTATGGGATATTTATGTATATTTGTGTATATAGTCTTTGACTTTTCTTTTTGTTAATGTCTAAGTCGTAAAATTATCTTGTTATATAAATCTTGTTGTCATTTGATATTCTTTTATATGTTACTTCAAATCCGAATTTTGTTGTATTACTACCCTTAATTTTTTTTTCAGTTTCACGATCATAGTTAAATCCACCAAAAATGTATTTTTGTAACTACTTTGATAGTTCTGTTTATTCCAATTGTTTCAACTGCTTCTCTTTTCAAAATCCGCCCAAACTTTATTTAAGCCAAAGAAGATTGTAGCTTCCAATCGTTTTACAGTTGAATTATTCAAATTACCTTAGTTTTAGACCGGAGCTTTGTTTATTTTAATTTGGTCGCTTCGTTAATTTTCTGTTTTTTATATTAGGAGAAAAGATTTTGTCGTGATCAAGTCTGTTTTGCGAAGTATATACTCTTTATGATTGTACAGTTGTATAATTTCTTATGAAACAGTTGTTTTCTTTTTCAATATAATTAGTCCACTGAGAAACTATAGTTATATAAATTCATTTTTCAAATGTTGTTTCTTGATAAATAATTTTGTAGTGAAGCTCTTTTTCTGTGGTTGGATCTGCATATAATTCTTTGTATTGAAAAATAGTTGTAAATATTGGTAGGTCTTATGGACGCCGAAGAGTCCCCAACTGATCTAGACAACTTGAGCTCCCACCTTGAAACCACCCGTAAGGACATTTACGACTGTTTTTAAAATCACGCCTCTCGTGTTAAGTTGGAAGTGTAACTGATTGGTTTATGTTGGCTCTTGTCTATCTCACATCTCTTACGACATACTGGGAGGAAACTACTGAGTGAAAAACTCATGCTAAGAAGTGTCCAAATGACAACTCTAGGTAAATTGTGCTAATTCATATTTAAAGTGTCTGTGTAAAATCTTCTGATCAATTCCTTATCATCTGAAGGTTACAGCCAGAAATTTCTTGTGTCCCTCTTCCCTCTCCCGTGGAGGGCACCTGTAATTTCAAATTGCAACCCCTAATCCCTGTCAAGGGTGCTGCTAATCCATAACAATCATTAGAGAAACCATTACAGAGAGAAATATGTCGCTAAAATCTCCTACCTACTGAATTCATTTCATCATTTTGCTATTTTAATCAAAATTATCCAATTAATTCTCAGCTATTCTGGCGGTGTACAATATAAAAGTTTAGTTCCTCCATTTTAGAACTATTTAACGTCTTACAATGAAACATAAAAAGCCTTAGTAAGGAGTAGAAAGTATATGAAAATTTCAATTAGACAGTGATAGAAAACTGTAAAAAAGAGGAGGGAAACCACTTGGGGATACAGTAATAATCGGTAAAAAGCAGTAATAAATTTTCCAGGGCTGTTAACTTTGGTTGGCACTAATTCTGAGAAGCAATATGAAAAACTAGTTGGGAGTTTCTCACTCGGGTAGACTTCGGACGATTATTTCTATAGCTAAATCTCTTTTTTTGTTATTACTCTGTGAATAAATTATGCAGACCAATGGCATATGTATGATAACAGTGGTTAGGTGGTCTTTTATTTTGCTGAGCTGTTTGTGAAATCGCGAATCGTTGGATTTTGTTTTCATTGTTTTTTCTAGCTTAAGATCAAAGTTGTTTGGTTAGGGTGCAATTTGTAATAGTTCTGTTTATATCGAAGTGTACAGTTGTACATATTGTTTTCTAGTTCTTTTTCACTGTCATTCCTTTGTAATATCTATATAGCAGTGGTCACCAACTTTGTAAGTGACTGAACAACCATAGAGCTCCTGATCCTTACTCTGAGCTATCCAACAAAGTAGGAAAATAATTCATTTTCATTAGTGACACAGTTGTTTAATTCCGGGTGAGGGTTGGCACTTTTTTTCAGATTTTTTTTTATAATTTTTTAGTTTCAGATTGAACGTTAGCTCTCCGGAAGTTAAGTTTTGCCACCACTATTTAAACAAAAATATCAGTTCAGAGTATACATAAAACACAACGGTAATATAGTAACCTCATTCACGTTCACAAACTAGACTACATGAATAGACACTGAGTGAGAAATGCGCGGGACACGGAGAAGTTCTGTTGTTTTTGTGAATCATCCGTCCGAGATGAATAGTGTTTTTCCTTTTTAAGCATATAGATAAATCTTCAAGGCCGGTGATTACCTTTGAAATTTAAAAAGAAGAAGAAAAAGATAGAAGGAATGCTACCCATACACTAAATTATAAAATTAATAAAAACTGAGGATGTGATATAGTCCTAATCTACAAAGTAACGCTAGAGAGTAATTCTACTCAAGAACCTTATGCTGAGGGCAAATTTTAAATACACAATACAAGAATATCAAAAGAAAAACAGAACATCACTTTGCGTCTTGTGTCATAGCCAATCCGAAAATTGGTGTAAAGCTGTGTCATGATAAGTTGCCGGTCGCGTTAAACCTTTCAAATACATTTGACGCTTCTCAAAAATATCCAATGCGTTTACAACATCATAGGGGCTAATAACAAATGTTTTCACTTTGTATTGGGCTTTCTAACGTGGTCAGAAAACTTTTTAAAATGGTGACTTGCCTTTGTGAATCAAAGATCACAAAACAAAAAATTGCCCTAAAAATACCCCATTATTTGAAAAATTTTAATTGTGCTGTTCCTCTATATATGGTAATTTTCTATACATCAAAAAATTTTGAAACTGGGTATCATAAGGTCCGGGTTAATTGTTGCATTGTTCTAGAATATCTATTTTGAATTGTATTGTGAGTGATTTTTGTTGTTTATCTAAAATTTTGTTTGACCGTCCTATGAAGTAAACTTGGCGAGAGAAATACATTTTGTTTCAATTATTTTGCTTCTGGTTTTTTTTACCTAATAGTGTAGGTCAGACGATCCTGCAAATATAGGGGGTGAGTTTATTTTATGTCAGCTGACCTCATAAGAGGGACAAAGTCCTATGAAGAAAATAATAACATAAAAGAAAGGTACCTATACTTCTTATTGTGTGTGTTAAGGCATGATGAAAACGTTTTAAGTCTTAAGACCAAAAAAAAGCAGCAACTGAAAAAGAAAAATGAACCCATCACGAACTGATCGAATTCCAATTCAGTTGAAAGACAAGAAAAAGACTGAAACAGAATGGTGTGTTCTGAAATAT
Source organism: Artemia franciscana (assembly GCF_032884065.1). Classification (NCBI taxonomy): domain Eukaryota; kingdom Metazoa; phylum Arthropoda; class Branchiopoda; order Anostraca; family Artemiidae; genus Artemia; species Artemia franciscana. Next base: position 23,783,304 of record NC_088867.1, on the reverse strand, counting down.
AAGAGAGAAATTTTTGAAATGTGAAACGAATTCTAAGGTTATCTATTTCCCGTGCATAACAGTTGGTCTTTCAGAAGAAAAAAAGACACTTCTTCCCATACGAAACAGTTATTTTTATTGTTGCCCAAGATGAGGGATTGTGATTCTCATAAACTGAGTTTTCGGTTGAGTTCACAGTGGTGTGATTTCCATTTCGACGTGACCCCATTTTCGTTGAGTTTCAGGTTATTTTTTAAAGTTTTCATAAATTTATTTTCACAATAAAGTTTTACGATTCATATTAATCGAAATCATAGTTTCCATTCATGAATCAGCTTCAAATGGTGATTCTTCCTCACTTTCTTTTAAACAGTTTTTTTTTCAAATGTACTGTTAATTGAAGATAAAACACGCGAAGGTAATCAAGCCTTCAAAGTCGTTTACTAAACAGTCGTTCAGTAGCCTACCTGATGCTGGTAATGGTAAATAATATATTAATATTAATAAGTGTAGGCGTGAGCAAAGTTTATATTTAACTATCGCAGAGGTGAATTTTGCCTTCTTTCACTATGAGCAAAATACGGTAAATATTAGTCATGATTACTGCAGTAATTTGCCTGTTTCATCTTAATTAAGGCTCAAATCATGACAGTGGTTAATTGAGCACAATTGTGGATTAATTCCTTTTAGATTCTCTTTTTTACTATCATTACTAGTTACATAACTTAGATTTTTAATTCTTGTGTGAATTGCATTTTACACAAGTGCAAAATTTTTGAAATCTATCATTCGTTGTTGAAAAGTGAGATTCCCTTTCAATATTTGCTGCTGAATGAAAAATTTAGTTTTTAAGGTTTTACAGTTGCGAATGATGTTGAAAAAACGGGGAGATTAATTTCAACTAACCTGGAATAATAGTTGACGTCTAGAGCAGTTGCATTTTGATTTAAAGGCTGGAAAGATGTAGAGGCTATGAGGTAAAAACAGCAGTATAACTCAATGGCAAATGGGTATGAAAACAGAAGCGGATTTAATAAATGGCATGAAAAAAGGAATAGTAATAATCAAAAGGCGGATGCGAGTGAGCAAACTGCCTTTTAATCTGAAGAAAAGAATCCTCACGTTATATGGCTGAAGTGGAAATTACTATCCATGGATTGAAGAAATTAAGTAAGAAAAAGGACGTAGAAAACGGACAAGTATTGTAAAGTGTCATGGTTGATGGATGTCTAAGTTTTAAAGATCATATTGCATTTGTAAGTTATGTTATTTTACCCCCGAATAAACCAAATTTCATTACCAATGTCGATTCTAGGATAGATGAAGAGCTTTTGAGAAAAATTAATAAGGACTGTGATCCTAAGGGAATCTATTTTGAAATATCTATTTTTTATTTAGAAAATTATCGATATTAAAAGAGGCAATAGATGAATCAGGAACACTTAATCAGAGATATTGAGGAACGATGAAAGGTTTTAAATCTAGTGAATTAGAGAAAATGTCTCAGTTCATAAAAATCCATAAAAGAAGGTTAAAAGCTATTCAAGATAACTTTGATGTTATACAACCTCAGCAAGGAACTGGGATTTACATGAACGCAATGATACGATTGAAAAATTGTACAATTTGCTTGGTAGCAGAGCTGCTGGAAATAAATCGGATGAAGTGAGAAATGAAGCTATTGACCTACTCGATTTACTATTCAAAGATAAAATTATTAAGAAAAATGACTGTACATTTCCAACACTTATCTAAGAATTTGAATTTTATGAAGAAAAATACTTTTCTAATAAATGGTTTTGATTATTATTATTGGTAACATAAGTGAAATCGAACAGTCTTATTCAATTAATCCGACCACGTTAAGATCAAAACTCTGATTATGAAATAGCTTTAACTCAATGTACACTATGATATTCATGGTATAACACTAGTGATAAATATAAAAACTACATTTGAATAGTGGGAAAAAAAAAAGGATGAATGGATTAGGGTTGTTATACCCAATGGGTTGTATGATGAAAAGGGCTTCAATTATCTGTTAACTCATTATTTCAATTCATCCCTAGATTGATGCCCAATCAGTATATCTTCCAATAGTGATTTATGTTTTATTTTAGGATTTGAAAATAAAACTAAACTAAGATGTAAATATAATACAGGTACTAACCCAATATTACAAGAAATGTTGGTAAAATACATATTCACTGCTCATTAGTGGATGGTTCAATTGCGAATGGGAATACAACCTCTGATGTTATCTGGAGTTTTGCTCCAAAAAAGAACCTGGAACGCCACTCTGTGAGATGAGATTCCAAGATAAAGGCAATATCTTGCGGTCAATCGAAATGAATATTGTAATAAGTATAATTAAATTTAATATAAACTATTACTGATTAAATGTTAAAAATATTCTTTTTCAAAAATCCAGTTAAATCCCATTCGAAAATCTTTATCAAGTTTTAGCTGGTTCAGCGCACGTCAGTTAACCACAGAAAAGTAGCTGGCTGGAAGAATGTGGTTTTTAGGAAAAGTATAAAAAGTAAAGTTTGCTATTTGTATCTATACTGCGAAAAATGGATATAGCATAAGACTTAAGTAAGTGTGGTTTGGGTGGTTTAGGTTTTATTAGGCGTTCTTATAAGTGTTATTGGTTGTCTCGTGCTTGCCCGGCATTTTCAGTTAATACAGTAGTAGAAAGAAAACATTGGATTTTCTTAGTTTGAACTCGGTCAGGACCCAGAGCATACTTGCCTTGGCATTCGTGTTCGACTGTGGTGTTGTTGATATAACATTTGTGGCTGCTAGTACTCGGTGTTTTGAAATCGGTGGGCTCGCCTTAATGAGCGTTAAGGACCCCCGAGAAAGATCCACTTCAGCAGTTGGCTGTTGCTCTAGTACAGTCTTCAATTGCAGCGACCCAAGTGACCAAAAAGCATTACAGTGGTGGCAGCGGTACTGAGTCTCAAAAAAAGACATCCAAGGGCTAGGTCTCTTCCGTCATGTCTTTGACGGAAGAGCAGAAAAAGAAGATATCCCCTCTCACTACGGTATTAGAGATAGCGAAAAGTATTCCTGAATATGCGGGAACAAGCGACGTAGATGAGTTCATTGAAAGACTCAAAATCTTCAATGAACTTACGCAGCCGTGTGACTTTAAGACTAAGAAGCAGTGTCTAACGACTAGACTAAGAGGGAGTGCCTGGCAATATTTTGATTCTTTTAGAGATATGGAAACTGCATATGATTGTATGGACAAATTGGTAGAAGCTTTTAAAGCTAGGTTCATTGAAACAAGTTCGACCGAAAAACTAAAAACAGAAGTAGTACCATTTGATAGCTCCATAAGCATTAGGGAGTATGCAGACAAAATTTGTCGACCAGTAAGTTTGCAGCTAGGAAAAACTGGCGCAGATGAAACAATCCAAAAAGTACAATTACACGCATTTACGGAGGGATTGCCAAAAATATTGATTAAACTTTTATTTTCTCGAAAATCAGATTCACTAGAAGAAGCAATAATGCTCGTAGAAAGAGAAATACAAATAGATGAAACAATGAAAAAATTTCGATCAGTATAACAAAAGGAGAACATAACAAGGATCGGGGTAGAAAGCGAGTAAGAATTTTGAAGGAAAATCAGCAGGACAAGTCTAGAAGCTTTTCTCGGCCCAGATGGGAGGAGACAAATGGCGATGGGAAGCGATTTCATAAGGAAGAGCAAAGAGGAGGCCAAAGGACAAATCCGAAATGACAAGGGGTCACCTGCTATTACTGCGGAAAGCCTGATCATTATGCTTCTGAATGTCGCACCAGGATTCGTGATTGAGACAGAGATTTCAGAGGATGATGGATCCCAAAGGCAGGACATGGACCCAGAGGAGAACAATCCAAAGAGTCTCCTCGAGGGAGGAGAAAAGGAAGATTTTTCAGACCATTCAGCGCTAACAGGGACATCTCAGGACCAAACAACACATACACACCTGGAAGAGGTGGAGGACATTTCGTTAGACAATTCATCCCCAGAAACCAAGGAATAGATCAGTCAAATGCAGCAGAGGAGTTATGGAACGATCCTACACCCAGCTCATCTTGGCCAAACTACATATCAGGAAACAATCATGGGAAACAATTAGATAGAATCGTCGACGAAATGATTATGGAGCAGGTATGTAAAGGAACATTTCGAGGGGAGTCGTCAATCGAAAATATGTATCAAAATAAAATAGGTGAATCAGAAACTAAAGATAGTGTGGATTTGGATAGGTTGGTTGATGACGCTATAAATAATGTGCATAGTTTGTGTATTGTCCAAAATAATGTTTCAATCTATATATATAAAAATAAGTTGTCTGTCTGTGGATGTGTGGATGTGTCAGGTGACGTCACCTGAAAAAACTGGATCAGGTGACGTCAAAACTGAAAAAACTAAAAAAAGGCAAAAACTACAAAAAAAACTAAAAACTAATAAAAAAAATAAAAAAGCTAAAAAACTAAAAAAACTATAAAGGTAAAAACCAATAAAAAACTAAAAAAAAAACTGAAAAAACTAAAAAAAGGCAAAAACTACAAAAAAAAAACTAAAAACTAATAAAAAAAGTAAAAAAGCTAAAAAACTAAAAAAACTAAAAAAACTAAAAAAAGGTAAAAAACTAAAAAAAATAAAAAATAAAAAAAAACTAAAAAAAAGGAAAAAACTGAAAAATAAGCTAAAATAAAGGTAAAAACCAATAAAAAACTAAAAAGAAAAAAAGGAAAAAACTAATAAATGACGACACTCAAAGAGAAAGCGACCAGGACAAAAGGAATGTTCGATTAGCAATCAACAAAGCACCGGGACACAGGGAGTATAAATGACGACCAGGACATAAGTAAAAAAAAAAAACTATCTATATATATAAAAATAAGTTGTCAAACTAAAAAAAGGCAAAACTACAAAAAAAACTAAAAACTAATAAAAAAGCTAAAAAACTAAAAAAACTTAAAAAAAGGCAAAAACTACAAAAAAAACTAAAAACTAATAAAAAAAATAAAAAAGCTAAAAAACTAAAAAAACTAAAAAAAGGTAAAAAACTAAAAAAACTAAAAACTAAAAAAAACTAAAAAAAAGGAAAAAACTGAAAAATAAGCTAAAATAAAGGTAAAAACCAATAAAAAACTAAAAAAAAACTGAAAAAACTAAAAAAAGGCAAAAACTACAAAAAAACTAAAAACTAATAAAAAAAGGAAAAAACTGAAAAATAAGCTAACATAAAGGTAAAAACCAATAAAAAACTAAAAAGAAAAAAAGGAAAAAACTAAAAAAAATTTTCATCTAAAAAACTAAAAAAAACTAAAAAAGGTAAAAACTAAAAGAACTAAAAAAGAAAAAAATAAATGACGACACTCAAAGAGAAAGCGACCAGGACAAAAGGAATGTTCGATTAGCAATCAACAAAGCACCGGGACATAGGGAGTATAAATGACGACCAGGACATAAGTAAAAAAAAAAATTAACAAAACTAAAAAGAAGGTAAAAACTACAAAAAAACTAAAAAGAAAAAAAAACTAAAAACTAATAAAAAAACTAAAAAATCTAAAAATCTAAATAAACTAAAAAAGAAAAAAAAGGAAAAAAATAAAGGAGAAAAACAAAACTAAAAAACGAATGTATATACAGACCGGTACACCGGGATACAAATGACGACCGGGACAGAGGGAATATAAATGACGACCGGGACACAGGGACACAACTACAACGGGGACACCGGGGGAAACAGGGGGATATAAATGACGACCGGGACAAAAAAACTAAAAAGAAAAAAAACTAAAAACTAATAAAAAAACTAAAAAATCTAAAAATCTAAATAAGCTAAAAAAGAAAAAAAAAAGGAAAAAAATAAAGGAGAAAAACAAAACTAAAAAACGAATGTATATACAGACCGGGACACCGGGATACAAATGACGACCGGGACACAGGGAATATAAATGACGACCGGGACACAGGGACACAACTACAACGGGGACACCGGAGGAAACAGGGGGATGTAAATGACGACCGGGACACCGGGACAGGGAATGGTCGATTAGCAATCACCATCAACAAAGCTCAAGGGCAATCATTAGAATCATGAGGTATAGATCTGAATACAGATTGTTTTCCCATGGACCATTATATGTTGCATGTTCAAGAGTCGGTAAACCTGACAATCTATTTATATGCAAAGACAATGGGACAGCAAAGAATGTTGTATATTCGCAAGTTTTACGTAGTTAAAACCATATATATATATATCTATCTATATTCACAGGTGGGACATAGGGACACAACTACAATGGCGCGTAACTATTATGGCGCGTAACGACTTACGCGCGCGGGGGGGCTTGGGGGGGGCGCGAAGCGCCCCCATCAACTAGGTGTTGGGGTGGCGCGAAGCGCCACCCCAACAGCTAGTATCTATATATATAAAAATAAGTTGTCTGTGTGTGGATCTGTGGATGGATCAGGTGACGTCATGTTTGTCCGCATATGACGTCTGAATTATTTCACACTAATACAAAAGAAGAAAAAAACTAAAAAAGGTAAAAACTACAAAAAAAACTAAAAAGCTAAAAAACTAAAAAAAACTAAAAAAAGGTAAAAATCTAATAACTAAAAAAAAACTGAAAAAAATAAAAAAAGGCAAAAACTACAAAAAAAATAAAAACTAATAAAAAAACTAAAAAGCTAAAAAACTAAAAAAACTAAAAAAAACTAAAAAAAGGTAAAAAACTAAAAAAAACTAAAAACTAAAAAAGAAAAAAACTAAAAAAAAAAGGAAAAAACTGAAAAATAAAAGAGAAAAAGAAAACTAAAAAATATGAATAAATATATATAAAAATAAGTTGTTTGTGGGTTATGTCTGTCTGTCTGTCTGTCGAGTGACGTCGTGTTTGTCCGCATATGACGTCTGAATTATTTCACACTAATACAAAAGAAAAAAAAAACTAAAAAAGGTAAAAACTACAAAAAAAACTAAAAAGAAAAAGAAACTAAAAAAGCTAAAAAACTAAAAAAAACTAAAAAAAAGGTAAAAAACTAAAAACTTAAAAAAACTGAAAAAACTAAAAAAAGGCAAAAACTAAAAAAAAAACTAAAAACTAATAAAAAAACTAAAAAAGCTAAAAAACTAAAAAAACTAAAAAAACTAAAAAAGGTAAAAAACAAAAAAAAAACTATAAACTAAAAAAGAAAAAACTAAAAAAAAGGAAAAAACTGAAAAATAAGAGAAAAAGAAAACTAAAAAAATATTAATAAAGAAGAAAAAAACTAAAAAAGGTAAAAACTACAAAAAAACTAAAAAGAAAAAAAACTAAAAAAGCTAAAAAACTAAAAAAAACTAAAAGAAGGTAAAAATCTAATAACTAAAAAAAAACTGAAAAAAATTAAAAAAGGCAAAAACTACAAAAAAAAATAAAAACTAATAAAAAAACTAAAAAAGCTAAAAAACTAAAAAAACTAAAAAAAAGGTAAAAAACTAAAAAAAACTAAAAACTAAAAAAGAAAAAAACTAAAAAAAAGGAAAAAACTGAAAAATAAAAGAGAAAAAGAAAACTAAAAAAATATGTTTTTTTACTTATGTCCTGGTCACCGTCAAAGCAAAAATGACGACAACTAATTTCATGACGTCAGCCGACACAGAAACATGACGTCACCTGATCCACAGATCCACAGACAGACAACTTATTTTTATATATATAGATAAACCATGCTATTTTCAGATAATAGAAATGTAGGACACTTACTTATCAAAGCTATATAAATACATAATAGGGATGCAGCATCGCTACAATCAGGTATGCTCCAAGCAAGGATAATTGAAAAAGGACAGTAATATTGACGAAAAAAGAAACAAAGAATATTAGGCTAAGTTATTGATATACAGTAGAGGAACTAGATTAACCATAGGTAATACATTGCAGAAGAGAGAATGGACGTATTCAGAAGAGCGTATTGGTACCTGCGGGGATTTTCCGTTCTCTTAAATTGCGGGGAAGAGGCAATTCGGGTCACGCACTTCCCATGTGATATTCTTTAGTTCGGTGTTTTCCATTAGTAAAGTCAGTGTCAATATAAAAAAGGACAAATGTAACAATCTATTTCTTTAAATGTTAATGTAAAATTTAAGAAATCTCCTTGCTGTAATAACTCTTTCTTATTCATTCCAAAATTCAGGAAGCCATTTATTTTTTTGTGGTGATCTCATTTTGAAAAAGAAAAATAGAAAAAAAGATGCCAATGGGAATAAGAGACTAAAATGACTTAAATTTTGTTTTACTAAAGTTGAAATTTCTTTCTTTATAGTTTCTTGGGATTTCGTTCTTTCGCACTAAGGTCGTTACGGGTACCCTGCATTTTACATTCGATATGGAAAATACAGATTTTTTCCGCAGAAAAGAGTAAGTGTGGATTTGTCTTGTAAGGGCTATTTGACCAAACCAAACCCCATCGGTGGTGTCCCATAAAGAAATTTCGATCGAAAGGGGCATGCGAATTTCATAAGACAAATACGCGAAGAACAAATCAAATAGTGTTGGGTAGACACCGGTACTAATAAATCCATGGTATGAGCTTGTGGGTTAACTGCTAATTATTTCAGCAATTTCTAATCAAACCAGAAAACCAGCTTGTCTGCGAGATAGTTCCAGCATTAGAGATCTATTGACCCATATGATCAAAGGATCGAACAGAACGAATAACGTTGGAAAAAAAATATATATAATATATATACTTAGAATAACAAGACGGGGACGTTTTTTCCGTATGGGTGGAGTATTGTAATAAGAATAACTAAATAAATATAAACTATTATTGAGTAAATGTTAAAAAATATTCTTTTTCAAAAATCGAATTAAATCCCATTTGAAAATCTTTATCAAGTTTTAGCCGGTTCGGCGCACGTCAGTGAACCACAGAAAAGTATAAAAAGTAAAGTTTTCTAGGCTTACCTCTCTTTGATCTTAAGTCTTTTGTCTTCTAACTATTTGTATCTGTACTGCGAAAAAAGAATATGGCATAAGTCTTAAGTAAATATGGTTTAGGTTTTTTAGGTTATGTTAGGCGTTCCTATAAGTGTTATTGGTTGTTTCGTGCTTGCCCTGCATTTTCATTTAATACAGTAGTTGACAGAGAACTTTGAATTTCCTTAGTTTTAACTCGGGCAGGACCCAGCGTATACATGCCTAGGCATTCGTGTTCGACTGTGGTGTTGCCCATATAACGCTTGCGGCTGCTAGTACTGGTTGATTTGAAATTAGTGGGCTCTCCTTAACGAGCGTTAAGGACCCCCGAGAAAGATCCACTTCAGGCAATTGACCATTGCGCTAGTACAGTCTTCAGTTGCAGCGACCCGAGTGACCAAAAAGCATTACAATATATCAAAGGGCTAAAAATGACCATAACTTATGAATTAGGTAGATTAATTGAAAACCTTCAGAGTATATTGAATATGTTTCGGATTTGAAGAAAATTTAATGAAATTATTTAATAAAATTTAAATATGATAAATGTTGATAAATAAGAAACAATTATTCTTTAGTAAGTAAATTTTGTAAAAATTACTGACAGTCTGGTAGTGGGATTGGTGATTTCTTCAAAATATTGCCAATTCTCAATTGTTCAAGACGTCCTTAAAAAATATTAAAGACGGAGCTGGTTCCATGTATAGCACTATGATTCAACCTCGACTGGAATTGTTTAAAAATAGAGCGATTGAATATGGAAAATATTGGATAGATTATAACCAAAGAGAGTTAAACGGTGTGATATCTCTAAAATATATAGTTTCAAATAATAAGAGATATTTCAATAAACATCTTGATGAACAGAGGAAAGGCTTATTGGAAGCAATGATTTTAGGGAAGGGACTTAAACTACATCCCCGATGATGCTCTTGTTGACACCCTTAATAACAATCGAAGATCCGCCTCCACTGTATGAAAATCTTTTAAAGTTTTAAATTAAATTATAAATTTTGAAAGATGTGGAATCTTGGATCCTTCCATATAATAGTTATCTATATGCAAAAGTGCAAATAACACGATTCGATGGAACAAATATGTGAAAAAATGATGAAGCTGCTTTTACAAATAAAGGATTTAGTTTTTTCAGAAATACTGAATATATTATCAATGGAAAATGTATTGAAAGTATTGATCATGTTGTTATAATGTCTACTGTTAAAAACTTGTTAGAATTTTCAGACGACTATACTCGAAGCGCAGCTACTAATATATTTTGGTATGAAGATAAAACCCAATCCTTTGATTCCTTTAAAGCAGAAAACGAGTATGAAATCACTTTTAACCTGTTGCTGCAGGTGGAAGCCTAACAAAATAAAATAGAATGACGCTTTTAATAGTGGTTTATTTAAAAGATTAAGAAAAGATTTAGTCACCGCGCGACAAAAGAAAGTCTCGTGGTTTTTATTTATTTGCTATTTATGCAATTATTTGGATTCTATAAAGATATCAATCGTGTTTTTAGAGGCTTCATGCACATCAAATTATATTAAAGAGAAACGATTTTCCCAATATGATTATAAAATATGGAGATCAAAATTTTAAAATAGATATAAAAAAATTTATCATGGATGTTATCGGTATTACATCCTAGTTTTCCAATAGTGACTCAATTAGAAGCTGGGTTAACAAGGAAGGCGAAACAATTAAAAGCTGTGTTAGGAAAGGGCAGCTTATTTGAATTGTTGTTTTACCGGAATCTGAAAAAGGTAGCAGTTATACGCAAGACAATATGGTATTTGACCATATGAACAGTGATAGGATGGAAGCAAGAATAAATGGATATGAATATCCACAATCGTGATTTTAATTGTCATATCAGTGATACTAATGAAGATTATTCTAACGCTTATCAACGGTTTTTACACTTAGAATATAAACACAGAAATGTTGATAGTGGAATAATTGTAAGTTACAATGATTTTAAAACAGTATATCCTTTATTTGATTTGATGTTTCAAAGCATGAATCAAATATTTATCGAAGTAGGTCAACTACTGATATAGAAACTAAATTTTTATTAGATCAAAAACCTACTAATCCATCATAACGTTTACTGCATTATATTTTCCGAAATAAAAGCAATTATGGTAGTTATTGATGGTAAATTATATGATAATATATAAATTATTTTCGATTTGAAAATTTATTTAATAAAATTATTTACTAATAAATGGAGATTTTTAAGCAAAATGAAAACTGAAAAATAAATATAATCGAACTATTAGGAAAGAAGATTTAGACTTGGAATGGAATACATGATTAAAACAAAGAAATGTGCTACAACTAAATATGTAAAGAGAATCATTATCATTATTGATTTTAAAAGTGAAATGATCGATCTATTTGCACCCAAGCGTTTTGATTCTGAAGCAGCTGATCTTGAAAAGAAATTTAAAAATTAGGTAAAGGTAGGATTTTAAAGGTTTTATTTAATTTAGGGATGGATTTTAGGGATGGAAAATGTTCAAAATGTGCAATATTTGATGCTAAAATTTGTAAAATGAACTAAAAATGACGTAAATTGAATAGATGAGATAGGTAGGCCATAACCGGTAATTACTATACTACTAATTACTCTGTCTAGAGAAAAAATTTCCCTATTTTTTCTAAATTTCTTTTTTGTTATGAAAAGGCAGTGCAATCTTCGTCACTATTTACCAGAGCCCCATAGAAAAGCATTAAGTAAAGCAGTGAAAGGCGGGCTTAAGGCCCATTTACATATCACATTGAGATTTTGCTAATACCGATATTTATTTATTTCTAAATTAAGCATCTCAGATTTTACATAGAATTTTTTAGTTGGCTGATAAGTTTTATGAAAAATTCTGATTGGCTCAAATTACTGCTTGGTAATTCCCGGCGTTAGTAAAGCTTCATTTTGAATGAGCCTTTATTTACATGCAGTATATAAATTGTGTATGCTAAGCCTGATATTTGTTTAAAGTGAGATTATAGACATCTGAATCCAAATATAGACTACTGATCTGTGTTATTAGTTGCGCCAGTGGGATTATATGCGTTGGAGCCGCATGACCAAAAAATAAAACTAAGAAAATTAGCTGCCAACAAAATAAACGAGAATCTCGTCATTTATTTTTCTTCTAAATATAGTAAATATTGAAATTTTTCTCGGTTCTGTAGAATGTACCTTGGGGCATAATTAATACCCTCGATCTTTTCATAGCTTCTCATTAAAGGTTTTGTCCCATCGAACCATTCTCCTGTTTTTATCAGATTAATTATGTAATTTAAGTCTGTTTTGTTTGGGAAATCACCCCATCTAGGTTTGTCATCCTTATGTGCAGCTAACATCTTCTGACGTATACTTTCTGTCCTAAGACACCATGAACAATGAAAACCAGCTGGGTGCTTTATGGTTCCTGTTGGAGCAAAAAAATTTAATTAGACAAAACATTCAAACAAACTTCAGGCACTAGTGTAAGAACCTCTATTTTCATACATGCTACTCCTAGTAGTACTGACAACTGACAACATCACCTAGTCGCCTGAGGCCAACAGCTACTCAAGCTCCTCTTTTATCCCAGTCTTTTCAAAGTCCTCCTCTTTAAACCCTTCCAAGAAGTTCCAATCACCCTTAAATCCTTCTTGTGAGCTCTTCTCACCTTATTCAGAGGACCACCTGCTTTTTGTTCAGCCTCAGACGGATAGCCAAATAGCATAATCTTTGGCAATCTTTCATCTGTAAAACTTGGCCAAGCCATCTCAACTTTTCTTTCATTATAACCCTAGAAATTGTTATCGAACCCCATTTTTCGTAGAGCTTATTGTTAGATATGCGGCCAGTCAAACGAATATTAAAGACTATCCTAAAAATTTTCCTGACATGAACGTCTCTAACCAAGATACTTCTTCGCCTAAAATAATTTTCATGATTTAATTGATTTTTTGCTAAGAGCAAAAGGGTATTTGTCGATTTGAACAATCCTTGAATATGAACAGCCTAAGATATCTGAAAATCAGTCAAGAGTTAAAGAGGTTCGGTTATTGTGTGATAAAGAATTTCTGTTTTGAATGTTTTCAATACATTTATATGGAATATTCAAATAAAACTTGATAAATAATAAATTGTAATTTGTTGTTATTTTTTTATACATTTTTCCTTTGTGCTCTCTTTTCCTGTTGCTTCTGCTTCTTTTTGCCCCCTTCTCCTCCTTCTTTCTACTCTTTTATTTGAATTGCATACCCATGCAAGTACTTTGCTTCGATTGTTTTCCCCTTTTTCTTCACTAGTCACATCTCTATATGAAAAATAAACAAAAGCCAATTTACATGAAATCCGCAGTGGAATAATACGGACACTAAATACAAAAATAACCCTAAATAATACTATCCATCGTCTGAGAAAAATATTCCAGATTCTTACACTTCTTTATTTATCTAAAGGCTCGTTGAAAGTTAGAAAACTCAGGCATGTTAATGGACTTTTTGAGACATCAGGCTTAACTCCCCCTCCTCCTGTTTAAAAATTGACACAGGGGTCCTGTTTCATGATAGCTGATGCGTAGTTATACATACTTGTACCTAATTTATGTAATACCAAGTGAATCAACTTAATTAAATGAAGCTTTAAAAGAAATATCTGTATTAACCCTTTATTTTGTAGGATTGCTTGATCCTTTAGGAATGAGTGCACCGCCACCTGACATTACTGCATCTGAAGCTGGGTAGCTTAATATTTATGTCGTCAATAATTTGAAATTGATTGGTTATCTCAGAATTTTCAAGTTCTACACCACTCAATTTTTTGCCATAAAATGGGAGAAAATGCCACTTTCCCGTGCCACAGTCTCTTTGGCTACTTAAAAGGGCTCTAGAACTTTTAATTTATGTTTGAATGAGCCCTCTCCAGTTTCCCGGAACCATTGATTCGATAAGATCACCCCTGGAAAAAAAAACACTCTTCTCGGAGAAAATCCTAAATTCTACATTTTTGTAGATAGGAGCTCGACACCTCTACAATACAGCTCTCTTAAATAGCAAACCTGATGGTATGATGATCATCAAGTTCGCCTGCCATTTTAGGAATTTTTTCCCCCTTTTTCGAAAATAAGTCAAAATTTTCTCAGACTAGTAGCTATTGATAAGTAACTTTAGACATAACGAATTTTATATATTTGAAGTCAGTATAAAAAGCCGATTCTTTTGATGTATTAAATAAGAAAAAAAGTTTTTTCAACTGAAAGCAAGGAACTACATGTGAATTTAAAACAAACAGAAATCATTCCGTATATGAAGAGGCTTGCCTCCTCCTCAACACCTCACTCTTTGCGCTAAGGTTTTTTAGTACTTTCAAAGAAGCTTTTTATTGTTCTACAACACTTGTGTTTCAGGAGTCGTTCTTATAGAATTGGGACAAAATTCAAACCTTAGCGTAAAGAGCAAGGTGTTGAGGAGAAGGCAACTCTCTTCATTCATTTTAAGTTTTAATGTTACTCCTTATTTTCGGTTGAAAAAACGTGTTTTTTTTATTTAATTTCTGATCGTTTTTAAATAATACTAGAAAGAATGAACCCATCTCCATGTAAAAATAACCTCCCCATAAAAATATCCTCTAGACAACCCAATCCCATGAAAGTTTACCCAGGACAATTACCCTTAACAGCTCCACGCGTAAAATGGAGTCGGAAAAGAGAAAACAAGACATATTAAAAGGATTTTCTATAGGAATTCATGCAAGTTCTCTCAGTGTCTAATTTTCCCTGACAGGTTCACCTCCCGAAAACTCCCCTCCCTAACGAAAATTCATCCGTGGGAAAACCCCTAGCAGAAAATTCGCCGCTCCCCTACCCGAAAATGTATACATTCATTCTAATAACAAGTACTATGCGTAAACAATGGGCAAATTTTATAACTTAAGACCTTTCCACTGGGGCTGTGGGGGGGGGCGTATGCTATATCCAAAGATATAACTAGTAGGCGTTTCAAATATGATGAACAAAATGGCTATCTCAAAATTTTGGTCGAAAAATCTTGGTGGAAAAGGGGCCGGGTTACCCTCCAATCTTTTTGGTCCCTTAAAAAGGGTTCTAGAACTATCAATTTCCGTTTTAATTAGTCCTCTCCCGATATTCTAAGACCACTGGGTCGATGATCACCCCTGGAAAAAAAAAAAAATAAAGACGCATCTGTGATCTTTTTTCTAGCAAAAAATATCTCTCTTCTGGTTCTTTGATACGCTGAATTTAATGGTGTGATTTTCATTAACGATCCATCACTTTAGGGGGCGATTCTTCCTTTTTTTTAGAATCAGGCATTTTTTTAGAATTCGTTGCCACGAACTGTTTGATCAATTATTATCAAAACTTTCTTTTCAGAGTTTTTGCTGCTGTTAGCTCCTGTGGCCTTACACACAGTCCATTAGCACGAAGTTTTTGATAGTTATTACTTAAAAAAATGACGTTTGAAGTAGTCAATGTTCTAACGATCTTTAAGCATTAGGACAATGGTTTTTTAAGTTGATAGATTGATTGAAACTCATTTTATTTATGAAAATGGACTAGAAGTAAAAAATTGAAAATATTCGTAGTCTTGGGAATGTCATTTTTCTTGAGATTTTCTGATAATTGTTTCAAAAAGCCGTTTAACTGTTTGAAAGTTTGAAAGATTGAAATTAAGAGCTTGAAAAAAAATCTGGCGCTATTTTTGAATGTAACATGCAATTTTGCGAGCTTGATTCACCTAGTACAACGACTTTTTAAGTTAACAAGAACCACTCTGCTAGATATATATATATATATATATATATATATATATATATATATATATATATATATATATATATATATGTATATATGTATATATGTATATATATATATATATATATATATATATATATATATATATATATATACTAGCTGTTGGGGTGGCGCTTCGCGCCACCCCAACACCTAGTTGGTGGGGGCGCTTCGCGCCCCCCCCAAGCCCCCCCGCGCGCGTAAGTCGTTACGCGCCATAATAGTTACGCGCCATTGTAGTTGTGTCCCTATGTCCCACCTGTGAATATAGATATATATATATATATATGGTTTTAACTACGTAAAACTTGCGAATATACAACATTCTTTGCTGTCCCATTGTCTTTGCATATAAATAGATTGTCAGGTTATCCCCCTGTTTCCCCCGGTGTCCCCGTTGTAGTTGTGTCCCTGTGTCCCGGTCGTCATTTATATTCCCTGTGTCCCGGGTCCCGGTCATCATTTGTATCCCGGTGTCCCGGTCTGTATATACATTCGTTTTTTAGTTTTGTTTTTCTCCTTTATTTTTTTCCTTTTTTTTTCTTTTTTAGCTTATTTAGATTTTTAGATTTTTTAGTTTTTTTTATTAGTTTTTAGTTTTTATTTCTTTTTAGTTTTTTTGTCCCGGTCGTCATTTATATCCCCCTGTTTCCCCCGGTGTCCCCGTTGTAGTTGTGTCCCTGTGTCCCGGTCGTTATTTATATTCCCTGTGTCCCGGTCGTCATTTGTATCCCGGTGTACCGGTCTGTATATACATTCGTTTTTTAGTTTTGTTTTTCTCCTTTATTTTTTTCCTTTTTTTTTCTTTTTTAGTTTATTTAGATTTTTAGATTTTTTAGTTTTTTTATTAGTTTTTAGTTTTTTTTTCTTTTTAGTTTTTTTGTAGTTTTTACCTTCTTTTTAGTTTTGTTAATTTTTTTTTTTACTTGTGTCCTGGTCGTCATTTATACTCCCTGTGTCCCGGTGCTTTGTTGATTGCTAATCGAACATTCCTTTTGTCCTGGTCGCTTTCTCTTTGAGTGTCGTCATTTATTTTTTTCTTTTTTAGTTCTTTTAGTTTTTACCTTTTTTAGTTTTTTTTTAGTTTTTAGTTTTTTTAGTTTTTTACCTTTTTTTAGTTTTTTTAGTTTTTTAGCTTTTTTATTTTTTTTATTAGTTTTTAGTTTTTTTGTAGTTTTTGCCTTTTTTTTTAGTTTTTTGTCCTGGTCGCTTTCTCTTTGAGTGTCGTCATTTATTAGTTTTTTCCTTTTTTTTTTAGTTTTTTATTGGTTTTTACCTTTATTTTAGCTTATTTTTCAGTTTTTTCCTTTTTTTTAGTTTTTTTTTATTTTTTATTTTTTTTAGTTTTTTACCTTTTTTTAGTTTTTTTAGTTTTTTTAGTTTTTTAGCTTTTTTACTTTTTTTATTAGTTTTTAGTTTTTTTTTGTAGTTTTTGCCTTTTTTTAGTTTTTTCAGTTTTTTTTTTAGTTTTTTATTGGTTTTTACCTTTATAGTTTTTTTAGTTTTTTAGCTTTTTTATTTT
Organism: Artemia franciscana; assembly: GCF_032884065.1. NCBI lineage: Eukaryota > Metazoa > Arthropoda > Branchiopoda > Anostraca > Artemiidae > Artemia > Artemia franciscana. The sequence continues at coordinate 23,766,006 of NC_088867.1, read as the reverse complement.
TTTTATTAGTTTTTAGTTTTTTTTGTAGTTTTTGCCTTTTTTTAGTTTTTTCAGTTTTGACGTCACCTAATCCAGTTTTTTCAGGTGACGTCACCTGACACATCCATCCACACATCCATCCACACATCCACAGACAGACAACTTATTTTTATATATATAGATATATATATATATATATATATATATATATATATATATATATATATATATCATGAAAAGAGAAATCACCAATGCAACAGCACAAACACAAAAAAAAAAAAAAAGGAAGACTGTTTTCTTAAATTAGTGATTAATAAAAATTAAAACTAATAATGTTTTTAAAAACTTTTTAAAACAGCCCTAGCATCCTTACTTCAAGAAAGTTCAACCAGGACTCAATTGAAGTCCTGGTTGCAATTTAAACTAAGAAAGTATGAATTGGAGGCCATGGATAAAAGTGCCGAGGATCTGGAAGATACAGCTAGACGGCATAACAGTACAATATTGTACTGGGAAGTCAGAAAATTGAGAGGGAATAGTTAAGCCGGACTTGTCCCAGTTAAAGATAAGAACAGGGCCACAATTAGTGATAAGGAAATATATATATATATATATATATATATATATATATATATATATATATATATATATATATATATATATATATATATATATATATATATATATACATATATATATATATATATATATATATATATATATATATATATATATATATATATATATATTTATATATAATTATAATCAATCAACCAATGTATATTTTTCGGTGAGCAATAGCTTTTCGGATCTTTAAAATTTTCAAACCGAAAAACTGAAAACAAAATCCGATGCATCATTTACGACAAAACCGAAATTTTGAGATACAAATCAATTTGTATATAATTTTTGTTATTTAAGGAATATATTATGTTAACATAGCTTCAAATAATATGAATTATTGTTCTCCAATCTTAAGTTGACGACCCTGAAGGGGGGGGGGGCTGGAAATCGTGCTTCTGCATATTAAACAATTATGTTTGAAAGAGTGTTTCATTTTTACCCAATAGGTTTCGAATAAATGTAAATATAGATACTTGATGTAGAAAAATAAAACTAGGGAAAATCAATTTGAATTTATCAAACAATAACAAATAAAGGAATTGGGCTTTACTGATAAACCATTATTATGCTCAAATTATTAATTATTACAACTTTGTCATGAAGGGAGCAGCTTTTTTTTAAATTTTTAGGGGTCACGATGACGAAAAGGCTATCTTTGTTTGAAATAGTTTTAAAAATCAATGCTTGTCATGCAAAACCATTTTTTTGCCTTCTGGGTGACAGTAAACAATACAATGAGCTGAAGCAATTCAAAATTGTTGGAAAATTTTACAACAAAAAGGAATACCTATATTCCACCAGCCAACGGGTTCCCCGACTTTCTTTCTATATTGGCTGATTGCCTTTAAAATCTGTGGCATTTCAGAAGGACTATTTCTAATATAACGCATCATGAAAATGTCCCCATTAAAAACATCATTCAACATTTTCACTGTAGTTACACTACCCATGGATGTTAACTCAGGTTGATTACTAGAGACAACGTCTTGTTTCTTCCTCCAGAAGAATCCAAATATTGACAATTTCATACCTAATTTCACTGGTGTAGGATACCCTTTATACAGCTTCAGAAAAAGTAGAACTTCACGCGTTGGGATTTCATCAGCATCATTAAGTATAACAAGATCATCGTCTCTTTTGTTCATTATATACGGGATACTTTTATGCCCCATATAGACACGAAAGTACCTATTAATTATCCAACCACTGTCAGTACTCGGCATTTTATCCAGTAAAATATGCATAATTTTCTTTGAATGCCTTTCTATAACGCGATTACTGTTTAAAGCTTCTTTGAGTAATAAGCGCTTAGGATCACCATATGCTGTAAAATTTGACTCACATATCACAAAAATATCCACAACATCTTCAAGATCGCAGAGTCTTGACTCTAAAAGATCGGTTTCATGATTGAAATTTAAGGCATTAATAATTCTCCTTGGCCTTATTCTTCTCGTTAAATTTATAGGCTTATAAAAGTTGTTTATTGTATCGAAAACAGAGGAGGGAATGCCACAATCATTTCCTTTGTAGTCATTTTTACAGACACAGTTCACATTACTTTCGTTAAGTTTTGTTCCTTCGATAAAACAAGTCAGATTTCCTATTGCAGTGAAGTATTGTCGCTCATCGTCAACTAACCTGAATAATATTGCAATATCCTTCTTATCACTGTCATAAAAATTTGTGTAGCCATAAGCAGTAGCAAAAACTTCTGTAATTGAAATTGCTAAAACAACCTGAAACAAGATAAAATCTTTTAGTGTCTGGACGGTGCTACTAGTAGCCTAGACCTAGAAGCCGGCTAGATTTTTATCCAGACGCATTTATTACGTGTATGTATCCCTCCATGGCCATATTCTGTATTTTTTCCGGGGGGAGGTAGGAGTACAAAAACATTTAAGTGATTATCAAGGTTGCTCTGAGTAAAAAAGAAATTAATGCATTTTTGTTACTCTTGAATCAGCTGAATGGAAATTTGGAGAGGTAGGGGTATCAAACCGGGACTTCCCTGGATACGACTATACCACACTGGTAGCTGAATATTTTTGCTTAAAGTTTAGTAATAGTTTCCTATACACAGTTTCACCAAGCTTTTTGTAATAGAAGAACCCCCCAGACACCCCAAAAAATATTATGGACTTTTTTAAAGCTACACTCAAGATGCGTTCCTAATTTTTACGGTATAATATTAAATGAAATTAAATAAAAAAAGAAGTTTTTTTAACTGCAAGTAAGCAGGGACATTAAAACTTAAAACGAACACAGATTATTCCGAATATGAAAGGGGTTGTCTCCTCCTCAACGTCCCGCTCTTTACGCTAAAGTTTGACTCTTTGTCACAACTCTACTTTTTAAAACAATTATAAGACTTTAGCGCAAAGAGCGAGGCGTTGAGGAGGGTACAATCTTTTTCATATTCGGAATAATTTATGTTCGTTTTAAGTTTTAATGTCGCTCTTTACTTGCAGTTAAAAAACTTGTTTTTTCTTTATTTGATTTCTGAAGGTTTTTGAATTAATGCATGTTTTGATTTGGCTCACCGCACATGAATAAATAAAACGAAATTTGCATATTAATTTTTTTTTGCTAAATGATTTTCTCCTTGTTTTGACCGGACGATTTTGATACACAAAGGGATGGGGAGAAGACCTAGTTGCCCTTCAATTTTTGGTTACTTAAAAATGCAACTAGATTTCTTCCTCTTATTAGAGCCTTCTGTGACTTCCTTTCTAAGCCCTTGTCTTTCTTGTTTAACAAGACTACTTAGTCTAGGTGAATTTCAAAAATTCGGAAACAGGGTTTCATAATCACTTTAAAAAAACGGAAAACCTGGTTCTGAAGGCGGTCCTCCTATTACCCTTACTCCTATTTTCTCGAAGCTTTATGAAGGACTCCTTGTAGATTGGCTAAACAAAAAAGTCCTACCTCTTACTGACCTGAGGTAATTCGGGGGCCTAAAATCCACTTTTATTTCCTACTAACTCGTTTTTCTTACTGACCACATCAAGAAAATTCCCGAAAAGCCTGATTCCTTGCTAACTTTAATTTCCATTGATCTTCATAAAGCATTTGACCAAGTTATCCACAATATTTTCATTGTGAAACTTATCATCGAGGTCATTATTGATCCCTTACTGGTAAAATTGGTTGCCTCCTTTTTAATAAATATATCGGAGGTTGTCAAACACCAGAATCATTATTCAAATCCTCTCTCTGTCCACAATTGTATATCCCAAGGTACTCTCCTAGGTCCCCTCCTTTTTTCAGTCATGATTTGCAGCACCGCGAAGAAATTTTCTGACCGACGGAAAATTTGTTGATGACCAAACGGTTGCTGAAAATTGCTTCAGAAATTTAATAAGTGACCCTATGAGTATCCTTAATGAAATTGGAGATAAGACCTTGGACTTAGCTATGACGGTAAGCCCCATAAGTCCATGATAATGGAGATTTCTTTCCTCAAATCCTCGTCCTGTTTTCTTAATCCGATCCCTCTTAGAATTTCTGTTAATTTTTAAAGTGGGATATCCACGTTAAAGACATCGTCCATAGATCTAATATGTCTATTCCCCTCCTTAAATCCTAAATAAATTTAGCATCCCCCCTTATCACTCCTTTAGGATTTACACGTCTTTTGTCCGCCATCACCTCGGATATGTTTGTCCCGTTTTGTATCCTGGTTTCTTTCGCGAAGAATCGGAAAAAATTGAACCAATCCAAAAAAGAGCCTTGTAAATAATTTTCAAAGAAGGCAAAGTGACATACCTTCTGCTCCCAAGAAACCCTTAAAGCGAAGGAGGGTTTCGTTGTGCTTCCGTTTGCAAAAAAAAATGTAATAACAGCCCTCGGATGGCGAGTATTCTCCCTAAACGTCAGTCCCCATACAGACCACGGCCGCCTCGAGCTGTTTCTGAGCTCACCACTAGTTTGTCCCCTATTTGCTGCGTTACTTCCAGATATGAAAAAACTTATGTCCCCTTCATCACAGAAAAATGAATAGAACATCCCACTAATTACTTCCATTTTTCTCTCTTTATTTATAGGCTGATGGTGCTGCCCAGATTGTTGCACTTAATTGCTTGTTTCCCCCTCCCTCTGTTTTTTAGTTCCCCTTTTTATTCTTTTATATTTTATATTTTGCTCTCTTTTTTGTGTTTATTCACTTATTTTTGTCCCTGTTTTTTTGACCGGTTTTTATCTCTTTAGCTCTTTTATTGACTTTATACACTTAAATTATTGACACTTTTTTACTGTCCCTTTTACTTTGTTTTTATAACTATATATAGTTTTTTGTTTTTATTCACTTATTTCCCCCCCCATCCACTGTTTTAATGCCCCTTTTAATTCTTTTTCTGACTTGTATTTGTTCAAAGTTTAGTTGAACCAGTTATAATCTTTTCAACTTTTTAATTGACTAATTACAGTCTAATTATTTTAGTATTTAGTTCTAATTATTATACTATTTAGAACTCTGTCAGTTAACACTAAGAACTGAATTTTGTTATTCTTTAGCAACAACAAAAGGTTTGCCATGATGACATGTCATTTTCGACCCGTTTAATAGCAAGATTTCTAATATAAAAATGGCCTTCGTTTGTCCTAATTTTGATTGATATTTTGCTACTCTTGGTCCAAGGCAAATGAGCCATGGAATAGACTATTACAAAAGTTTTTCTTCAATGTCGGGCTGTGGTGTTGGCAGTTGGTTTGCTAAGCTGTAATGCTCTGCACTACCCTTTGCTAAAAGTATATTGTACCGGATGCAAAATTCCAATTTTTACCGGAAAAAATTCCAAGTTTTACTGATGGAATATCAAATGAAAATTGTGTATTGCATAATTTGTTTCGACAAATCAGCGCCTATATAAATAGAACATTGGTGATCACTAGCAGCAGTCGCTCAAACTATACTAGCTACATGCAGTTCAAGATAAGGGGCTGAGGGGTTCAGCCAATGGATAGGAATATAAGACAGACACTGACACCTTAGATGCACTCAAAGAAGCGGTAACTAGTGAATTACATTTAGCTGGGAAAATAAAGGGACGAGATGTTTAATAAATTCCAATGGCTACCAATGAATATCAGGATGGACATAAAATTAACGCTGGGTCCTTCCAATTCATTTTACGAAAGGAACATCTTACATCACCCGATGCAACAGTCTCTCTCATCTAGGCAATATCTCATGTACGAAAACAACAGGTTATGAGTTCTGTTGCTTTGGCAGCGGAAAAACTGAGAGCTGGTGGAAATAATATCAAACTACTTGTTCCTCATACAATAACCAGTCAGCGTACATATTGCCATGGGCCCACGCACCTTCATCGAATCCTCATTTATCAATGGTGAAACTCCTTCAAAACTGGTATTGCTATTTAAAAAAACGTGCTAGTGCTACAGGATCGTTGACAAGTTGCCCAAACACATTTGAAATGTTTGGGCTTTCACCTCTTGTGTGCAAAGTAAATAGAATTCCACTCTATAATTTATCCTAAGATAAATCCTATAGGACACTGTATGAGTTGACAATGCAATCCCTAGATCAAGATTCACTGCTATTTGAAAATGGAATAACCGATATGATGTTTGCTAAAACTCATGGTATCATTGTATTGTACTTATCTGGCAGTCAAGATGTGAATATTGTACGAACGGGGAGTGTACGTTTAGAGTCCATATTTGCCGAGCAATTAGCTGAGAGTTTTGCATTAGTCTCATTAAATCAATTTCAAACTTACTGGGAAATCACTCCCTAAAGCAGTGTTCTACTAGACCTCGCATCTTGAATACAAATCAAATAATCACCGTAATTAATATGGATCGACACATGTCCTAACACAAATCCAATTGTATACCATCGGGTTACTTGAAAAAATCCAAACTGTTAACAATACCATTCGCATTGTTAATAGAAGTCCATCGACAGTAAAGACAGGTCATTGGCTATGCATCCTTCGAATAACAAAGAATATAGAATTTTTTTATGCTCTTGGCCTACCATACTTGTTCTATATTCTGCAAAACAACAACTTTACTGAAATCAGTGGGAAAATTATTATTCTAAACCAGAAGAGAGTGCAGGATTTAACGACTAAAAGCGGTGGTTTTCATGTACTGCTATATTTCGTTTTCCAATGTCGTGGCTATTTTTTTCAATGAATTTCAGAACATTTACGTAAACAATTTTCGCCTGAATGATTTCCTAGTGGAAAATATACTTTTTTACCTTTATAATATTGGTTTCAGTGCCCTATGAATAAAATGTTCTAAAACTGTTTGTAAATTTGTTTATTAATAAAAAATGTATATATATATATATAATGACTTTTTTCTCTTCTTTAGATTTCTTCTTTTACGCATAATTAGCTGTAAAGAACAACTAATGGCGGCAGATCATCTGAAGTCATGGTATATTGATCTTGATGCGCAAAGTCAGGGTCACATTTTTCTACAGTACAATGTAACTTCACTCTTATTGTATCTCTTTGTGAAACCAACGATACCATTTTCATTCATATTGTAAAATTCATCTGTTTCAATTTGCTTATTTGAAGCGATATCACATACAGTGTTTTCAAAGGAAAATCACTTTCTGTAAAAGTCAAATAAAAAATAGTAGGTTTATATACTTCTTGGGCCTGATTGACGATTGACGTCTAAAATGATTGACGATTGATGATAATCATAGTAGTCATTGTCTTCACGACGAAGAATTACAAGCCAAATTCGCTTGTTATTCCAACAGTTAAAGCATAGATTTGATCTTTCTCCCAAAATAATTTAAAACCTCGACGATACCGATCTCTTAGAAATAAACTGAAATCTGTTTTAGAGCTCTTTCCAATCATACCGGGATAGGTGTTCTCTCACTGATCACATTTATCATAGTGACATAGTGACAATTGGAGCATAGGAATTCTCTAGTGTGACAGTAATAAATCTCTACAAGACAGGAATTACAGTCTTTATGGTACTGAATATCCTCTATGCAACTTACACGGATTGCAAAATCTACATTTTTCATCATACTCGTAAACAATTGTACAATTCTCACATGATGAACAGCTGCCCGGTGTATACATGCAGTGGACATGTATAGAACATTTTTTCCAGTGTTGACTCTCTCACAACCATAATGGAACTGACTTACGATCGATAAAGAGAATGTTCTTTTCTGGAGAGAGAGAGAGACAGAGAGAGAGAGGGAGAGAGAGAGAGAGGAGTAATCGAGTAATCCTAACACTCTCACAGCTGACTACAGACTAACTAAGATTCCTTCTACTTCAAAAATATTCGTAGAGGAACGGTAGCCTATTAAAAAAATGTCTAAGAAGAAAAACGATTTAAAACTTTTTCACTTCATAATTAAAACAATATATCACTCATTTTTCACTTGTTGATTCAACTTATTGTCCTCAATACATTCCACTATTACGTTTAAAGGAGCTTGAAGTCTATGCATATGCATTATACTAATTTTTGCTGCAAAACATAACTTCTCCTCCAATTTGAGTTTGATCAATGATATCACATATCTTACATACATATCATCCCATTGAAGACTTAGTTGAGATCCTCTAGTAATTTCTGCTGCTACGTTTCGTAATTTTGTCTTTATATCATTGCTGTTACCGGCTCCACTAACAGCTTTTAATAGTGTAAACAGATCACTCATATTTATAAATTTGTTTTGCCAAATTAAAACTTTTTAATAAAAACTACATTCAGACTGTTCTCTCTTTGAATTCTACTTTCCTTATTTCGGAAAGTAGTTTTTCCTTATTTGGGAAGTTTGTCTTATTTTGGATCTGGTTTCTATGGCTGGTTGCTTGGGCATCATAGATATTTGCAAATGAAATTCTCATGTAAGCGTGCAAATGAGTTGTATCCTTTGCAGTTTTATCTGACATTTAAATAGGACAAGCCTCAGGCATAGAGTCTGTCGTATAGGCAAGCTATAGTGCCCAAATATTAGAGTGTCCTTTGCAATATGGGGCAGATTTAGCACCCAAATAAGGTGCACACCTTATTTGGGTGTGCACCGTTGTCTGTAGCTAAAGACCCTACACTACTTTGGTTCTACGATAGCGGTTGAACATCCTTGCCTGATTCAATTTCAAACAAGATGTAAAATGTCTACCTTTCTGCATCAAAATTTTTATGGATGTGCAAGGCTAGAGAGATAATAGGCTCAACTTATTTCTCCAATCATACAAATTATAGCTTTTTGTATGATAACACTTAAAACAAGAAGTCAAATCCCTAAGCTTCTACTAAGAACCTGGTGAATATGGTTCAGGAGGATATTTATGGGGTCACTAAGCCACTTTGGTTCACCAATCAAGCATATTGAAAATCCTCCCATGATTCCGGCTCAAATGTGGTGCAACATATTTAGCTTTGTGCTCGAAAGTTAGGAAACGGTTAGTTAAAGTCAAACGACCCACTTTATGCCTCTTTTAAGGTAGATTGAAACTCCCTGCATGATGGAAGGGCACTGCAAGAGCCATCGTCCCACTCAGGTTTTCTGATAATAGTGATTAAAATTTAATGTGTGATTCCAGTTCAAACGAGGTGTGATATATCTGCCCATATCCAACAAAATTGGCATAAGATGCCTACCTTTCTGATACAAAGCTATACGAAGCTAATGGGGAGGGGGAGCCCAGGCTTACCTTGTTTTTGTACCAAAAAGGACTTTGCTCGTTTTATGCAGTCCCTATATGACTTTCTCCCGTATGTATACCTCAGCAGTGAATTTTTCAGTCTGTCGATAATCTTATTGACATATTCTTGCACAAAAAACAAAACAAAACTGTGCAGTGCTCTATTGTCCGCTCTTCAGGGATTACTGACCATTATTAAAAGAAAATTTCTTTCTTAGTTCAAAAGATAGTTTTCTCGCCATTTTCCAACTTTTTGTAAGTTTGGGAGGCACATGCAATACCATTCTTCTACATGATTTCCGTAGAAGTAGATGACAACTATTTCAGACCGGTGGGAAATTACTTTTTTTGTATTTCTAATTTCTTCTTTTTATTATTCAAAAAAAATTATTTAGCGATGTGGCCTGGGAACCATCGCATATTTTGTAAACTTTAGGATGTCGATTTGGCTTCAGTTGGAAACTCCTTCCTGCTTAAACGGAGCTCTCCACTCTATTGCTGATACACAGCAAGAAAAAAAAGCTTGGCAAAATAACATTCGAAAATCTTCTTTCATGCAGAATATAAAACTTTATTTCAGCTCAAGGCTCCAGCTCAAGCGAAAACGAATTTTTTGGCTTCAAGCAAGAATTATTCACAACTTTCGAAATGTAATGTCATGTTCTTAAACTAAAATTTACGTTACTATTTTAACATTAGGTTTATAGGTTCGTCAAAGTTTTCTTGAACTTTTTGGGTATACTGTTTATGCTCGTGATCGACAGAAAAATATTGTTTAGTAAATTGTTTGGTAATTGTTTTGGTGAATTTCCTGTTTTTCTTAAAATTCAGAAACTCCCAGCAATACATTTCTGTCAAATACTTACTTTATACTTGAATGCTTACAAAAATCAAGGTTATTCTTGTACAAGCACATAAAGAAAAAGCTATTTTGATGTGGCAGTAAATTTTGAAGGGCGGGGATCCAAGAAAATGCCAACCTTGCCAAGTTGAAAAATGTTACAAAGTAGTTTTGTGAATGAACTTTACAGTTTAACTAAAATTAAAATCGTGCAGATTTGTCAAGGAATCTTACAAAAATAGAAGAAGAAATAGAAGAAAACTTACGATCAGCAATAGCGTGAGAAATAATTTTATTGTTTTTTGAAAGCTAAGACACCTAGGCATATTAATTTTTCTCATTGACAAAGCGCAAAAGACAAACTAAGATAAATTCGGTAAACAGTAACTTTGAACGTAGGACTAAATGAGGAACACTATATCGGTCAAGCCTATTCGTGCGTACTACCTCAAATTATCAATCTGATTGTGATTACAATAAAATACAACTGGAATTCAAACAATGTTAAAATCTGACACCGTGTTTTTAAATATTAGTTTATAAGACTTTTTCCACAAAACAAGCGTATAACTACCACAAATCACTATCAATTTACAAATGAATCTCAAAATGAACAGAAATTACAATGCATAACCGAGTCAGACTCAAAACGAGCAAAAGTAAAAATAAAGAAGGCTTGGATAACCCCCTGCCTTCTCAAGACCAGAACATAATTAGCACTTTACTGAAAAAACAACAGACTGATATTCCTTCCTCAAACTTTTGATCGTTTTTGATTTATGAAAGTAAAAAAAGTGAACATATTTAAAGCGTTTGTTTCAGTAGAGCGCAAATTATGTTCTAGTCTTGAGAAGGTATGGAGGTTAGACCAACATCTATCATCAAGCCCTTTTAGGTTCAACTTAACACACCAAATTTTTCCTAAGATATTGCTGTTACACCTTTTGACAACCTGCATACAGACAATGTGTTGTGATTTACTTGATCTTACCCCATCAAATTCCCTTGAAAATTTCACCTTCATACCCTTATGCATAGTTGTAAAAACAGACACAGTAGAAGTATTAATATTACTAGTAATAGTTTAATTACTTGTAAATCGTTTAATTACTCTAAATTGTTTAATTACTTGGATCTTTTTAATATCCCTAAGCTGACTTAAAATAGAATTTTGAATCAAAATGGAATAGTTGTGGGCATCAAGACATGGCTAATTGTAGAAAAAGCCAAGACAGATAATTCAATTGAGTGAGAAGCAAACATGGCATTAATCCCCCCCCCCTTATCAGGATTGTGTAAAAATGATGTTAGTTCATTTGTTAATAGATATGTATGTCTATTATCCGTCCATGTGTCATTCATAGGGCAGTAGAACCAAGATAGATACTCATAGAGCTAAGATAGTGATAAAACCTATAGTTTTCCAAATATTTGGTTAGGCTGAGTTAAAATGGACTAGTTGTGGGCATCAAGTCATGGCTAATTGTAGAAAAAGCCAAGACAGATAGTCCAATTCATAGTCCAATCCTCTTCAAGTCTACCGCATTTACGGAATACTAAACTACAGCTTTAACTACATTAAGTTCGATCTTTTTTCTAAATAAATCATCCCCTAAAATATCAAATAATTCCTGAAGGTTCCTTCGTGGATCTGCAGCCAAAAATGCAAAATTGCAACCTAACCAAACCTAACAGATCAGATGCAGCCAAAACAACATCATTACAAAGGGATACAATTTCTTAACTCGCCATCGACGCCTCCTTGTCTTCCATAAACGCCCCTGCTGAACCTATAAACAGGCGGAGCGATTCAGTGACAGTGTACAACTTTGTTTAAAAACTTTGTATCCTCTAACTATCGTCAAAACATCCCTACTAGCTCTCACATCTAGCCTAGTAAACATATATATTTGAACCAAAACTAACACAAGTAGGATCGGAAGACCTATCTCCAACAAACTTTCCATTAACAGCAGCCAATAAACGTTGTAAAATTCTCCTTTAATATCCATAAATGTCGTTTATAGCCTACTTTTTCTAGTACCAGCATATTTATCAAGTAGAGCCTGCATATCAGCCTATCCCCCCCCCCAATAAAAACTAAAATAACCCTTTGGAGTAAGCCACTGAAGGAAATAAATTGAAAAGCTCTGTAAAGACAGATGACTATTAATAGCAAAAATTAATTTCAGGTGTATACCTGATTAACGTATCTGGAATCTATGAATCAGATATAATTTAAAAGAGCGAGAGACGTGACTTGTTTCTTTTATCTCCATGTTTGGGCAAATTGCATAAGAATAGAGTAAATAATTTCAGTTATCTTTGGCATTGGATCAAAACAAGTGACCATATTTTTTTACGAGGCCATTGGGAACGTAAGTTTGATTATGAACACCATTAAATTAGGTATAATTTAGAGCACGGTTAATGGCCTATCAACGGCTATCAAAACAAAACATTTAATCAAGCAAACACGGACTGCAAATGTGGAAAAACTCCTTTCTGGGTTCCATTTTTGAACTACTCGCTCACGAAGACCCAACCTAGCTTTGAGCACACTAAATTTCCCTTGGCGAACTTCTGGCTGTAAAAATAATAAAATTTTCTTGGCCCCCTAACATCTTTCAAAGTTCCAAGCCAATCAAACAATTCCTGGTAGCAAGCGGGGGCAAGTCTTGTCGACAGTAACAAAAAGAAAAAAAAAAGAAAGAATTTGTGTATTGGCGTCTTGTGGTTATTCTAAGTATGTAAATTCCTTCAAGTTTAAAAGTTAAATCACCAAAGCCATGATCCTGAGAATATTTTGCTAATTTAAAGAAAAAAGGAAAAATGCCTGCAAAACTGGATCAATCCGGATGAAAACTAAACCATCAAATTTGGCATATCAGGGAGCCCAATTGCATAAGTTTCAAGTACCCTTCTACTGAACATAAAATTTCACTTTTTTTTTTGCGAGAAGGATGGTCATGGACGTGTATTATTTGTTTTTGTTTTTCGGGTTTCCTTACACAAGCAATGATCTCATCAAAACCGATAGCCCTAGAATATCGAGAAAGGGTTCATTTAAACGGAAAGGCAAAAGTTATATTACTTCATAAGTCAAAAAAGAGATTGCGAGGTGTTTTATGCCGTATTTTGGCATAAAACTACACGTTTCAATTCAGCCAAAATTCTCAGACAGCCAATTGATTTAGAATTATCGAAAATGTATAGTAAAATTTGACAATTTTTTATAAATTTGATAAGTTTGATAATTTTCCTTCATTCCAAAGAATATTTCTGGGCAAAATCAGTATGCCTATTTTAGGGTGCAAGCACCCCTCTAATTGCAGAAATATTTAAAATTAACATAAATAATTATATTCATATACTTTCTTGTTGAAAAGGAGAGAGACAGAGGGAGTGATATCATGACTACCAAAAGGAGATTTCTCAGGACGAGCAAGTGGAACCAGGATCTTTGCTTTTACTGAAACTCAAGTTTAAAAAATTTGAATTTCTCTTACTGAACTTTCTCATCTTCCTTTTTTCAACTTTTTTAAGGTTTTCTTGTTTTCCTGGGGGGTATTGCCCTCCTCAGTCCTCTTCTCTTGGCAGTGACCATTGGGGTATACCACAAAAAGATTTTTCGGAATAAATCCCTTAGAAAACATGAAACTGATGAATTCTTGCTTTCTCAGACCCCCCTCCCCTCCTAGAAACACTCGAAGACATATCATTCTTTAAGGATGATTGTAATACTTAAAGCAATTTTATACGAATATTAAAGTTGAATGTGAAAATCAGGTGCTGGAAGAGGCACTGGTAGCCTCCCTCACATCTGATTAAACAGTTTGTACTAACAAACTGCAAGTAAAGAACGACCATTGTCAATGGAAACATAACTCGAAGAAAAAACAAAGTTTTGACTGCAATATCAAAGTTGCTTGTGCTGATTTTAAACTTGCAACATTTATTGACTTTGAGGTTGCTCATCAAAAGCTATTAGCATTTGAAAACTTGCAACATTTTAGAAAAGGGGTTAAAGCCCTCCATTAAAGAGTGCGTGATCTTAACAAAGCTATATAATGGAATTCAGTATGTTTGAGAACCTTGCAGCTACTATCTAATATCATGAAATTCATATTTTTGCCACGGAAGGATGTTCAAGCATGTGCAGTATTTTTGTTTTTTAGGGGGATCTTACCGAACTAGTAGTCTTAGATTACTATAAAGGGGTTCATTCAAAATGAAAACTTAAGAATATAGTGTTCTTTTCAGTAAGAAAAAATACCTTGGTACTGGAAAGTGCCAAGCTGTAGAATTTGAATTAATAAAACAGGCTTGTGGCCCGAACAGTGCCGAAGCATATTCGAGCAGAAATTCTGGGAAGTATTGAAGGCGTTTACGAGCTTGGGAAAATTTACTTGATTTTGAAAAAAGAGCAACCACAAAAGAGCGAGTGATCTTGATGAAAATCACACCATCAAGTTAAGTATATAAAAATACAATGGTCAGAAGGTTTGAAGCCTAGGTCGACAGTGTAGCGTAAAAAGCGGAGTATCGAGAAGGGGGCAGACCCCCTCATATAGGAATAATTTCTGTTCCCTTTATTTTTTTTTATGTTTCTCCTGCTTTCAGAAGAAAAAACTTGTTTTTTATTTAATCCCTTATCGTTTTTCAAATAATCCAAGGAAATCCACCACCTCCTCCATGAAAAATCCCCCACGAAAATTTGTCTATGGAAAGTTCTTGCTTCTTAAAATCCTTCTCTCTAGAAAGTTACACCCGGACATATCCATCCTCGCTGCCAATTCCCCCGGAATTATCTTAATGATGATTCTACCTAAAAAGATACTCCTTAGCACGCTTTTATTTGAAAAAAGACGCTTTTATTTTTTTTAATTGTTATTCATTCTTCAGATCATGGTGGAATCCCCCTTGTAAAAACAATTTTCCCAGCGGAAAGTTTCTCCCGCAGAAAATTTCCCAACGGAGAAATGCTCCTGTTGATTATTCCCCTATGGAGAATTTTCCTCCCATGGAAAATTTCCCCCGGAGCACCTCCACATGTAAAATGGAGTCATTAACGAGAAAGTAAGACAAACAAAGTGAACTCCATAGATGAATTCTGGCAAGTTCCCCCCGTATAAAATTTCTCCTGGTAAATTCGCCCCAGAATAAAAATCCATCCATGGAAAATTCCCCCAGAAGAATGTCTTTATACTTTCAATGAAAAATACTACATGTAAACAATAGACAAATTTCGTAACTTAAGGCCCCTCTTCTAGGGTCTTTGGAGTTTCTTAAGGCCCCTCTTCTAGGGTCTTTGGAGTTTCATGTCATCCCCAAAGGCATAGTTATTGAACCTTTTAACTATACTGAACAAAACGGCTATCCAAAAATTTTGATTGGACGACTTAGGGGAAAAAGTGCGTGGGAGGAGGGCTTATTGCTCTCCAATTTTTTCCGTTACTTAAAACGGGCACTAGAACTTCTACTTTCAGTTCAGATGAACCATTTCCTAATATTCTCGAACCTTGGTTCAACGCAGTCACACATGGAAGAGCAAAGAAGAAAAATAGCCTAAAAACTCATCCATTATCTATCTTCTGGTAAAAAATACAACATTTCACATTTTTGCCGATGGGAGCTCGAAACCTCTACAACAGGGTTTACTGATACGTTAAATCTGATGGTGCAATTTTCAATAGGATTTCTTGACTTTCGGGGAATTCCACCCTCTATTTTTTCGAAAATCAGGCAAATTTTATCAGGCTCGTACACAAAAGCTACTGAAATCACAACAAAAGCTACTGAAGTGGCAACAAAGCACAACAAGCACACAAAACAAAAGTGTTTGTCTCGCAACACACTTCAACTTGCTTTTTAGTTCCGATGGTAGATTATTCGAAATACTCAGCCAAAATATGTCCTTCTTTTTCGAAACTTGAATGACCACCAAAGAAATAAAGGTTTGAAACAAGCAACAAGAATTCCCCAAAATTTTGACGATGGAAGATCCCTGAATCCTAAATTTGTTATTATCACGGACTTAAAAAAAACTCTATTTTAAGAGTAAATGTCATCTATCTCAAAACTACTGTTCATAGTTTTGGATAATCCTCCAAAGTCACTGTGACAAAATTATCTTAAATCTATCTCAAAACTCCATTCTAGAACAAGTCTATTCCAGAACTGCTTTTTTTAGTTGACATTGTAACGGTAAATGAAGAATAAAACATTCTAGTGAAAATGAAAAAAAATCAAAAGGACAGTTTCTGTTTCTTGTAAGAGAGTCCACTTTTCAGAAGTTTTCGTAAAATAAAACTTTTCTCCCATGAGAATTTCTTTCTGTTTAGATTAAAATTAGAAATGGTTGTTTTTCGACACTTCTTAAAGATCATCATCAATTTCAACACCAAACTATAATTTGGAGAAATGCCATTCTACAGAATTCCGTGGCCAGAACCCACATTGAAAAACAGTACTCTAACAAATAAAGGATTTCTCAGTTATAAGTATTCGGAAACATCGACAAAAAGCTTCGAGGCCGATAAGGGGCCGCGTCATATTTAGCTGATTTCGTAAGCACTGATTAGGGCTGGCGTAATTTCAGATATTAGATTACCAATGATAACTTACAATGAATTAGGAATTCTATAGAAAATGAGAATTATTTTGAAACTGGTGAGCAAAAAGAAATAGAAAAAATAGAGGCAGCAGCAATACAGTCATCCCATAAAGGACAAAATTAAAATCTTAAGTAAATACGAAGGCCAAGTTCCTTGATTAAATCACTGATCCTAGGATAATTTGCCTTCGTATTTCTTTCAGGTCTAGATTTTATCCTTTTTAAGATGCCTTTATTAATGCTGTTTCTATTTGGCTGTGGCAGACCCCTTTTTAGAGGCTTAGTTATCCTAGGGTCTGTTAAATGATTTGTTATTTAACTTTATTTTCTCGTTTGTCTTTCAGAGTCCTTCAAAACTGGTAAATTTTCGTGAAAAATAAAGGGAATTAAATAGATATTACTTTAAAAACAAAAAGCCATTAATTAGTCTGAGAAAACCAAAAGAAGTCTACCTGGACCTAGTTAACAAGGCCTATAAAAGTAACCACCCCCCCCCCAAAAAAAAAAAGAAAAAAAAACTAGATAAGATATAAATATGGCTAAAACCAGATAAAACAACAATTATTTCAAAAAGCCTATGACAAGATGAAGGTAGAGTCAAAGTCACTCCTTATGTCAAGTAGTCTTTATTTTCTCTTCTCCTGTCTTTTCTAATTACACTTGTATTTCAATGCGCGTTTTCTCTTCTAGAATGAGTAAAACTGGCATTGTTTACCACGAGGATATGATGAAACACGAATGCGAATGGGATACTACGCACCCAGAGTGTCCAGGAAGGTTCCAGTCTTGCCTAGATTTATTGAAAGAAAGTAACACTCTGAAAAAATGCCATGTCTTACCATCTCGAGAAGCTACTAACGAAGAAATCCTAAAAGTACATTCGCAAAGTCATTTGCAACTACTAGAAAATACGCAGGATGGAGTAGACAACTTGGAAGAATTTTCTTCTCATTATGATTCGGTGTATTTTAATGCTCATACTTCCCGAGCAGCAAAGCTGGCTGCTGGCTGTTCAGTCACGTTGGTCGAGGCAGTAATCCAAGAAAAAATAAAAAATGGAATTGCATTGGTACGACCACCGGGTCACCACGCTACTCACAACGAATTCGGTGGTTACAGCTTTTTGAACAATATAGCAATAGCAGCAAAAGTCGCTTTAGAAAGTTACGGACTCACTCGCATATTAATTGTAGACTGGGATATACACCACGGACAAGGAACACAAAGAGCATTTTATGAAGACCCAAGGGTTGTATATTTTTCAATTCACCGATATGAAAATGCAAAATTTTGGCCACATCTGAGAGAGTCTAATTACGACTATATTGGTAAGGGAGAAGGCACTGGATTTAACATCAATATTCCATTAAACAGCGTGGGCTGTGGAGATATGGACTATATTCATATATTTGAAGAAATACTTGAGCCAATAGCAAAGCAGTACATTCCTGAGCTCATTATAGTATCAGCTGGTTTTGACTCTGCATTAGGTGATCCCAAAGGACAGATGCAGGTTACACCCCAATGTTTTGCGTTGCTATGCCAAAAATTAATGAAAATAAGTGAAAATAAACTAGCTTTGATTCTGGAGGGTGGATACTGTATTAAAGCTCTTAGTCACTGTGTATTAGCTTCAATTAACACCCTCTTGAATTTCCCGCTTCCACCGTTGCCAGAACAAAAACAAAATGTTTCTCAAACTTTAAAAGATGTTTCAAAGAGGATAAAGGTGTTACTCAAAGATAATTGGAAGTTCGACGTATCTCCATTGAAGAGTCCGACAGAAATTGAAGAAATTGAGCTAAATGTTGCCAAGCACTGTCAAGATGGACCTCCATTTCCAACTAGAGATGATTATTGGCCACCAGTAAGCGAAACAACTATGAAGATGCTGGAAGAAGTCACAGAAAAACTAAGACAATACTATAAATTATGCAATAGCTATACAAACGAATGAGTCAGCAGACTAATAAAGTTAACAGAGGTAAATAGTACATTAGGTAAATATCATCTTTAGATTAAAACTCATCCAGAGAATCCTTCCGTTTAGCATTAAACATATATTTTGAGTCTTCAGAAGTATTCAAATCATCAACAGATACAGATATTAATCATAATGTAGAACTGGGTTTGGTTTTATTATACGTTTATTTGAATTAATTTTAAAACATATTTATAATATGTACACACAAAGGAATATAGATCCATGTTAGTGTTCATTTTTGAGCAGGCCGGTAATGTTACTTAAACGGAATAAAATAAAGTGCTTCGACCCGCAAATACCTTATAAAATGAGCATTGTACACGTGCATTTTCTCTTTAAAAAATAGCAACAGAAACAAAACCCTGCACTAAATTACATCGCATGGTGTAATCGCTCCTGAAGCCCAATGTTTGAGAATTCCATTTTATTTAATTTTCAGCTATTTTACCCGGCCCTTTTTGGCAAAGTTATGTTTCAATAAAAAGAAACGTAATATTCTTTATTGTCTTTAAACAACAAATAAAGATTATAAAAAGCTGCAAAGCAGAAAACACTGAAACAACCTAGGCAGCGCTACTAAAATTAGAGGTATGTATTCGAAATCAGTCTCTTGCATCATATCATTTTGGTTTCAAATGGATCGCCGTTTCACAACTAAGGATTTCGTGTTTTAAGCTGCTTCTCTGCAACTAAATTTTAAAATTAAAGAGTTTCAAATGTAGTAAGTAGTGATATTATTTCTGATGCACCTTAACCATGCTATGGAATTGTTTGATATAAGTAGGCCTAAAAACTTTGATACCTACGACCAAGAGCGTCAACGGGATTTTATTTTGGAGGGGGAACGCATCAAATAGCCTCAGAAAAATTGGTAAAAATTTTGAAATATAGAAGGTAATCGAAAATAAAATTGTAGAAACTTCAACATTCCGCAGGTGACTTTTCTGAACTATCTAAAATATCTTTTTAGAGCGAAATGCCTCGACAAACCGTTGAGATTTTTTTAACAGCCTAACAGGATATCTCGAAGAATTTATAAAGTTGAAAATAACAGCGAAAAGTCTAAAGGGTCTTTGTCAGAATCCTATGCGTTTCAACCGAACAAAATTCTTCGCAAGTTTTGAGCTGATATTTAAAAAAAAAATGGAGGGATTTAATCATTCTCTGACGAGGTTGATACATGGCTCAAGGAAATGAACTTTTTAACCAATCAAGACTTCTTGGTTAAATTTTAACAAAAGTAATAATAGATTTAAAAACAAGTTCTGCTTACCAGTGTAATGTATAATTTGCTATGGATCAATTATATACTATGAACCAAGGAGAGAATTGTTTTGCTACAGGATATCTTGATGAAAGAGACTCAGGGGCCAGACTTACAAAAAGAAAAAAACACACTGAAAAGAAAAAGAGCTATTTTTTCCCTCGAGTTTTTTCGTTCCCTCGAAAAAAGATGTTCCCTCGTCTGTTTTCCTGGAATTTTTGATCTTCACAGCGTTTAAGCTGCATCGAATAGAAAATGATTGTACATCATTAGTAATCACACCTTTTCCATACCCTTTTTTTATATCTGATCCCCATAAGAAAAATTCCAAACTAAAGTATTAATCCGAAAGCAAATACATACAATTAATTTTATTTCATAAAAGGTAAACAAACAAAATAACACATAAACTAAATTTTTCTAGATCACACATAACTTTCCTCATCAAAACTAAATTTTTTCCAAGCTAATTTCAATGCCTTTTCTGAACTGACTTTTCAACATGTAAGAGAACATAGGAAATTCTACTCCATAGTTTTCGGATTTTGAAGCTTTGGAGATGGTTTCATTCCTCATATGTACTGCTAACCAGCTGGTCCCCTGTGTCAAAACATCATAAAGTGAAATATTTGATTTACGAAACTTCTTCTTTGTCATCATTTCAACTTCTCTCTTACATTGATTTTCATAATCACATAAATCCTCGACAGAAAAACCAATTAAGGGCGCTATTATACCCAGTAATAAAGAATTTTTCTCACTGACAAATAAATTTGTAGCTTTCATTTTAATAATCTGCATGACGATGTCTAGAGTAGCTAAATAAATAGCAGAAGAATAGCTTTCACCGATAACATATCTTTTCAATGGCCTATTGAAAAACAACCCCATTCCAGCAGCACATTCTTCAAGAGCTGTACAACCATTTTTGCTTATTAAATTTACGTCAGCTTCACCTTCCAGAATACTGTCAATATGTCCTTCCAAGTTTCCTTCAAAACAAGCATGATGATGATGCAGGGATATGATTTGATTTTCCTCGATTCCAATCTTTTCATTACCATTCATCTTTTCCATTTTTTTAAAAATGGCGGCCTTATCATCAACCTTACCTGAACTATCGTTGTTCAAGTCCACTTTTTTAGCAACAAGTCCTAGTTTAGAACTTTCAGTAGATTGAAAGATATTTATTCTCTTCACTAATGCTTTCTTCTCTCCTATAGCACACGACACATCTCTGTCCTTTCCAAAGTTTCAGTTTTGTTTAGAACTTTATTTGATATGATAAATTGTTTCTTTGGAGTAACTTGTTTAACGAATATTGTCTAACTAATAAGAAATCACTGGGAACATTCAGTTTATGGAAGATGTGACGTCATTTCTGCCATGTAGCATACAGCTAGAATAGGTTTCTTTTTTTTGTGATGACGTCATCTAACATCCTTTTCCATTTTGTTAGAAGTTTTCCGATGACATCATGTAACATAAATTGGTTTTTCTCATGTTAGATAACCCCTTTGCGGACGTTTCAAGTTCCTATAAACAAAATTTCTTTTATCATGGGGTAATAAAGATGGCGAGCATCTAAAATTCACGTTTCATAACCCAACCCACACTCGCCAATCAAGAAGCTAACAGTAAAGGGGGTAAATTTTCATTTTAAAGTTTTTATAGTCAAATCCAATTTTGTACACGAATTATATTTTGTAAACTAAAAGTAAATATTGTCACAAAGTGTAGAAAAAGGGATAGTGGCATTTCTTGAGCGTCACACAGCTTTTCTTTTTTAAAGTGCAGTTTTGATAGATTTTATTCTTTCATTGGTGATCTTATGCAGACAAAAAAAAATTTAAAAAAATCAGAATAAAAATCCCTTGACATAATTTTCGTCATGTAATTACTTTTTGTTTGCCATGTATGGTCGAATGTATAATTTTATTTAATATTTTGACGAGAATGTGAAACTAAATATTATAGGGCTGATGGATGATTCAAAAAATAGGCACAGAGACCGAACTAACCCCCACAGAAAATATCCCCCCGGAAGTAAATTGGCTAAAGTAATTTAATCAGGGTTACCACAAGCCTGGCTCATGAAGGTGTGAAAAGTTTTGCTCCAGAAAGTGCCTTTGGTGTCGCTCTACTGACGAAGAAATCTTAAAAGTACATTTGCCAAGTCATTTGCTACTACTAGAAAATACGCAGGATGGAGTAGACAACTCGGAAGAATTTTCTTGTCATTATGATTCGGCGTATTTTAATGCTCATACTTCCCGAGCATCAAAGCTGGCTGTGTACATATATGTATATATATATATATATATATATATATATATATATATATATATATATATATATATATCTATATATATAAAAATAAGTTGTCTGTGTGTGGATCTGTGTGTGGATCAGGTGACGTCATGTTTGTCCGCATATGACGTCTGAATTATTTCACACTAATACAAAAGAAGAAAAAAACTAAAAAAGGTAAAAACTACAAAAAAAACTAAAAAGAAAAAAAAACTAAAAAAGCTAAAAAACTAAAAAAAAACTAAAAAAAGGTAAAAATCTAATAACTAAAAAAAAACTGAAAAAAATAAAAAAAGGCAAAAACTACAAAAAAATAAAAACTAATAAAAAAACTAAAAAAGCTAAAAAACTAAAAAACTAAAAAAAACTAAAAAAAGGTAAAAAACTAAAAAAAAATAAAAACTAAAAAAGAAAAAAACTAAAAAAAAGGAAAAAACTGAAAAATAAAAGAGAAAAAGAAAACTAAAAAAATATGAATAAATATATATAAAAATAAGTTGTTTGTGGGTTATGTCTGTCTGTCTGTCTGTCGAGTGACGTCGTGTTTGTCCGCATATGACGTCTGAATTATTTCACACTAATACAAAAGAAGAAAAAAAACTAAAAAAGGTAAAAACTACAAAAAAAAACTAAAAAGAAAAAAAAACTAAAAAAGCTAAAAAACTAAAAAAAACAAAAAAAAGGTAAAAAACTAAAAACTAAAAAAAACTGAAAAAACTAAAAAAAGGCAAAAACTAAAAAAAACTAAAAACTAATAAAAAAACTAAAAAAGCTAAAAAACTAAAAAAACTAAAAAACTAAAAAAAGGTAAAAAAAAACTAAAAACTAAAAAAGAAAAAACTAAAAAAAAGGAAAAAACTGAAAAATAAGAGAAAAAGAAAACTAAAAAAATATTAATTCTATATATATAAAAATAAGTTGTCTGTGTGTGGATCTGTGTGTGGATCAGGTGACGTCATGTTTGTCCGCATATGACGTCTGAATTATTTCACACTAATACAAAAGAAGAAAAAAACTAAAAAAGGTAAAAACTACAAAAAAAACTAAAAAGAAAAAAAAACTAAAAAAGCTAAAAAACTAAAAAAAACTAAAAAAAGGTAAAAATCTAATAACTAAAAAAAAACTGAAAAAAATAAAAAAAGGCAAAAACTACAAAAAAAATAAAAACTAATAAAAAAACTAAAAAAGCTAAAAAACTAAAAAAACTAAAAAAAAGGTAAAAAACTAAAAAAAACTAAAAACTAAAAAAGAAAAAAACTAAAAAAAGGAAAAAACTGAAAAATAAAAGAGAAAAAGAAAACTAAAAAAATATGAATAAATATATATAAAAATAAGTTGTTTGTGGGTTATGTCTGTCTGTCTGTCTGTCGAGTGACGTCGTGTTTGTCCGCATATGACGTCTGAATTATTTCACACTAATACAAAAGAAGAAAAAAAACTAAAAAAGGTAAAAACTACAAAAAAAAACTAAAAAGAAAAAAAACTAAAAAAGCTAAAAAACTAAAAAAAACTAAAAAAAGGTAAAAAACTAAAAACTAAAAAAGCTAAAAAACTAAAAAAACTAAAAAAACTAAAAAAAGGTAAAAAACAAAAAAAAACTAAAAACTAAAAAAGAAAAAACTAAAAAAAAGGAAAAAACTGAAAAATAAGAGAAAAAGAAAACTAAAAAAATATTAATAAATATAAAAAATATAAATATAAATATAATATAAATTAGCAATCAACAAAGCACCGAGACACAAATGACGACCGGGACACAGGGAGTATAAATGACGACCAGGACATAAGTAAAAAAAAAAAACAAAAAAAACTAAAAAAATGGTAAAAACTACAAAAAAACTAAAAACTAATAAAAAAACTAAAAAATCTAAAAATCTAAATAAACTAAAAAAGAAAAAAAAGAAAAAAGGAAAAAAATAAAGGAGAAAAACAAAACTAAAAAACGAATGTATATACAGACCGGGACACCGGGATACAAATGACGACCGGGACACAGGGAATATAAATGACGACCGGGAAACAGGGACACAACTACAATGGGGACGCCGGGGGGCACAGGGGGATATAAATGACGACCGGGACACCGGGACACAAGGAATATAAATGACGCCCGGGACAGTCAAAGAGAAATCACAGACTGGAACACCGGGACACAAATGACGACCGAGACACAGGGAATATAAATGACGACCGGGACACAGGGACATAACTACAAAGGGGACGCCGGGGTGCACAGGGGGATATATAAATGACGATGGCGACTCAGGGAATGGTCGATTAGCAATCACCATCAACAAAGCTCAAGGGCAATCATTAGAATCATGAGGTATAGATCTGAATACGGATTGTTTTCCCATGGACCATTATATGTTGCATGTTCAAGAGTCGGTAAACCTGACAATCTATTTATATGCACAGACAATGGGACAGCAAAGAATGTTGTATATTCGCAAGTTTTACGTAGTTAAAAACATATATATATATATATATATATATATATATATATATATATATATATATATATATATATATATATATATCTATATTCACAGGTGGGACATAGGGACACAACTACAATGGCGCGTAACTAATATGGCGCGTAACGACTTACGCGCGCGGGGGGGCTTGGGGGGGGCGCGAAGCACCCCCACCAACTAGGTGTTGGGGTGGCGCGAAGCGCCACCCCAACAGCTAGTATATATATATATATATATATATATATATATATATATATATATATATATATATATATATATATAATACCATTTGACTCTTTCTTCAGTGCTCCTTCCAGATATAATAATCATTACAATTGTGTCCCAGACCTCCCCCCTCCAATAAAGTCATATACTTAACAAGGCTACACAAAACATTGCCTATTTAGTGGCTTCACCATAATGTATTCTGATTATTTCTCATCAAGAGTTGGTTCAGGATGCCAAGTAAACTCAATCTAAAAAATAGGCTAACTTTGTCATAGCCTGTGGCTATATTTGGCACCACTAAGGTGACAGGAGGGGATGAGTCACAATTGGGATGGAAGCAATTGTTGAATTCAGAAAGGCCTATGAATAAAGAATCTAATTATATATTCCATGCTTTTCTATCTGATTTCTGTCCTAGGAACCTTAGCCAATTTTGGAATTTCGAGAGCATTGATAATTTTAGTTCGTGTAAACTACCCTTAAGCTGATGGCCTGTCCTCCCCATATAAAAGCTAAAACAATATCAAGAGATTCTATTGAAAGTATAACGGAAGTTAAGGAAAAGACCTGCCAAGAAGGGAAGAACGGGTGCTGCCATTGGAAATATCGGAATAAAAAAAAACTGATCTCACAAAAAAACAAACCAAAACAAAAAAAAAAAAAAACCAAAGAGATAGAAGTATTTTGAGGCCATATTTTTTAGAGGTTCCCCACCACCCCTTTGTGTGCAAGAGGATTCCTTCAAAATCAGCGGGAGAATGACACAAGTGTGCTAAGAAGCAGTGCGAGGGTATTGTTTAAAACTGTATAATACATTATATTTATGTTGTTTTTTTTCCAGAACACCAATCCGAAAATTCCTTCACATAGATCACTTTAAAAATATAAACAACAGAAACGTATGAAATAAGCATCATTATACTTCAATCTAATCAATTCATACAAAAGATTTAGATATCAAAACAAATACAAGAATGATATAAGCCCATCAAAAAAACATTTTCTGGTTTGATTTTGGCTGCAAATAATTCTTCATAAATGACTAATTTCTATATAAACGAACCAATTCTAGTATTTCTTCCGCTAGATTTTCTTGTTCTTCATCAATGCCCACAATCTGTAAAGATTATTAGAGAAATAATTCACTTACCCATTTAAAACAAGAATCAAACCATGAATAAAAGGAAAGAAAAATCGTGGAAAAAAGAAACTATAAATAAAATAAGTTTGAAAGTCTTAAAGCCTTTTCGGTTTCTTTTGGCAAATTCAGCTTACAGAAACTGATCCTACCATGTTTCGTATCATCCATATAGATTAATTGCCAAACGATATTTACTTGAAAACGGTTACTGAAAAATATACAAGAACTAGTTAAAACTATTCAAAAATAAGACGAAAGCTTTTTATTGACCAAAGTTACAAACAATAGAAAAAAGAGATGTGCCTAATTTCATTACAACAATGTTCATGATTTCGTTTCTCAGCAGTTTATGTCAGTGATCGAGGTAGACAAAAATAAAAAGAAGGGAGATGCATGAGAACTAACACGAGCCGATCATTCAACTAAACCGCCCTTTTATTAGACAAAAAGATAGACCTTGTGACTTTCTTATAGGTACTTGGCGGTTAAGGCAACCAAACTTTTAGGGCATCATCACACTATTATGGAAATTATGTCCATATTTACGAATATTATTTATGGCCATTATCATCAACGCGGGTTCTTGGCAAGCAGAATTTGATTATTTTAGTAAAAGATATCACGCACCTGCACTGCTTGTAATTTCTATTATAACTACTGTTGGTAATTTTATTCCACTTATAATATGTGCATAAAACCGGAAGGTTCCCACTGACAGATTTTAATTGAACCTAGATTGCAGTTGAGACCCAGATTATAAAAAAAACAGGTTTATTGACATTTATCATAATGAAAGAGAAAACAAGTTGATTGAAAACAGTAATACGTAAAACATAAAAAAAATCACTCGAATACGATACTACTTACAAATACTATCCATTTGTGCAAAAAAAATAAAATGCCTTTTAAACACTTGTAACTGGAAGAGTCAGCTGACTGTTCATGTCCTACCTTTATTTCTTCTTTAAAGCATACATCGTCGCATAGTGCTGACATTTAATTCTAGACATAAACAAGTCGTATAAATGGTTTAATAACATAGTTTTGACAGTTATACAGGCCAAGGCCAGCCATCTTATCTTAACATATTTCTTAAAGACAATCCTAATTATTTTCAAGAAATAATCATGATAGATTCATAAGTAATCCTGTTGTTGAAACCAATAGAAACCTAAAAATTTCACAGTCAATAAAGGATGAGCGGAAGACCGGTCTGTACCAAAGGCGATAGGGATGGCCTACACTATACCCATGCTTCCAAACAGTGGAGTCTTCTTTGTGGAAGAACTTTACAATGCGACAGAAAAGTACCAGTAGATCACACATGATTCGATCGAGGTCACATTCCGTCAAAACCAATCTTGGCATCTAGCGCAATCTTACAAATCCTAAACACCACGTTGCCGAAAGCCCAATAATTTCCTCCAAATTCATTCAAGTGAATTTCTTAGAGATCAAGAAATCGAATTAAGCAGGAATGGTGATCTTTGACTCGAGTAGAAACAGAGAAGTTGCCCATTTCCTGGTCCAAGTCTCCACGGCGTTATATAAACCTCATTTTATTGGTATTTGTTTTCTAATTATTTTTTTCTGGAGCAACCACCAAGATAGAATCCTATCCCACCATGCCAGAAAGATATTAAAAATTTTATTTGAAAAGTTTTCTCCATCCAGGCCGATCACACCTTTGTACAGTCCTGCATACGACCTGTTGCTAGAAATAGTATGGCTGGGGCTTCTAAAACTCTCTTTTTAGCCTTTCAGAGAATGAAGAATAGGGTCAGAAGGGTAGATACATCATTATCTTCTACAAGTACATTCACTCACGCAGAAGTTTTCTCTACTAGTGCTGCAGTTTCTCAAGTTGACAGTAAAAACAAGTGAACAAGACAAGAAAACAACCTAGTTTGGCGCTGCATATCTATTAGAGCCAACTTCCTTAGGCGTCAATCCATCAAACCCATCTGTTAATTCCTTCAAAGTTCTTTTGTTTTAAATCCTAACTTAAAATTCGAAGAGAAGACCTGCTCCATATTTTAATTTAATAAAGAAGTTTTTTTCATGTTTTTTTTAACCTATGCGTTTAAGCAATGAAAATGTCCTAAATATGTTTGTGTATCCACTTGGTAAAGCTTTCTTAAAAAATAAAATAAGAATTTTAATTCTACAATCAAAATATGTTTTATTTATTTTTTGCATTAATCCTCATTTTCAGGGAATATCCATTGAACGCACATATAATAAGATACTAAATTCTTCTGATCAAGTTTGATCAGAAATTACTAGATCAAAGACTTTACTAAATCTTAATTGATCAAGTTTGTTTCTGAGAGGCTTATTTACTATTTATTTTGTTACATCCTATTTTCCATAGTTTCTGCTTTGAGCGAAATAATAGCTCTGAGAATGGACGAAGATACTTTTCATTAATATTCTACACAATCCTAAAATTTATGGAACAGTTATGGAAGAAGCTAGGAAAGTATCTGCTAAGCTCGGTCGGAACCTCCAGGAATTCAGTCAGCAAGCTTCAGTACATCCGTTTGCATGTATGAGAGCAAATGACTGTCCAGGTTCCAGGAATCTCCCGAGTGGTACTTTAGTCAGGAGCAATAAAAGAGTAACTATAGCTTTTTTTCAAAAATGTCGCAAGGAATCTATATATATAAAAACAAGTTGTCTGTGGGTCTGTCGAGTGACGTCATGCCATCATGTCGTCATGAAGATAGTTGTCGTCATGTTTGTTATGGCGATGACGTCATTAAAGGTATTTAAGAAAATCGTTCAAAGACAAATTTTTAATTGTAAGAAGATCGTGGAGGGAAAAATGTTTAATTTTAAAATGAATGAAGAACCTACAATGGCAACAGCCGAGGAAGCTGCTCAAAGAGTCTATGCCAAAAAACTTGCGGCTGATAGAGAAAGTAAGAAAAGAAAGCGTGCCGAGGAATCACAAGAACAGCAAGAAAACAGGCTTGCGGCTGACAAAGTAAGAACAGAAAGCGTGCCGAGGAATCACAATATATATGTATATCTATCAGGAAAAGAGAAATCACCAATGCAACAGCACAAACACATAAAAAAACACATAAATCTATATATATATATATCTATATATATATAAACAAGTTGTCTGTGGGTCTGTCGAGTGACGTCATGTCATCATGTCGTCATGAAGTTAGTTGTCG
This sequence comes from Artemia franciscana, assembly GCF_032884065.1. Taxonomy (NCBI): domain Eukaryota; kingdom Metazoa; phylum Arthropoda; class Branchiopoda; order Anostraca; family Artemiidae; genus Artemia; species Artemia franciscana. The sequence continues at coordinate 23,736,682 of NC_088867.1, read as the reverse complement.
TCATGTTTGTTATGACGATGACGTCATTAAAGGTATTTAAGAAAATCGTTCAAAGACAAATTTTTAATTGTAAGAGGATCGTGGACGGAAAAATGTTTAATTGTAAAATGACTGAATAACCTACAATGGCAACAGTCGAGGAAGCTGCTCAAAGAGTCTATGCCAAAAACTTGCGGCTGATAGAGAAAGTAAGAAAAGAAAGCGTGCCGAGGAATCACAAGAACAGCAAGAAAACAGGCTTGCGGCTGATAGAGAAAGCAAGAACAGAAAGCGTGCCGAGGAATCACAATATATATGTATATATATATATATATATATATATATATATATATATATATATATATATATATATATATATATATATATATATATATATATATATATATATATATATATATATATATATATATATATATATATATATATATATATCTATATATATAAAAATAAGTTGTTTGTCTGTCTGTCGACTGACGTCATGTTTGTGTGTCGACTGACGTCATGTTTGTCGACTGACGTCATTATAAGGATTGAGCTGTATGTCGTCATGAAGTTGTTTGTCGTCTGACGTCATGTTTGTCGACTAACGAAACTACAGACCGGGACACCGGGACACAAATGACGTGTTATGTCTGTTATAACGTAATAGAGGCAACAATCTTGACAGGGCCTTTTGAGGGTGAGGCTTTTCTTATTCCACGCATTCTCATGATTCCAATGGATCTGCCTTTTCAACCTAAAAGATTGCAATTCCCAATTTGATTAGCATATTTAGTTTTCAGTCCAGAACCACTAAAGCTATTATGTAAATATCAAAAATATTTATGTTGTCTGAGCAATAATTTTTAGTTTTTATTTCAAAATAGAAAATTACCTGACAATTTTAGAATTATATCTATCTATATATATAAAAATAAGTTGTCTGTCTGTGGATCAGGTGACGTCATGTTTCTGTGTCGACTGGCGTCATGATTTTAGTTGTCGTCATTTTTGCTATGACGGTGACGTCATTAAAGATATTTAAGACATATATGTTCACATAGAAATCTATTAATGTTTAAGTTTATAATGACTGATGAACTTACAATGGCAAAAGCCGATGAAGATGCTCAAAGAAGATCGTGGACGGAAAAATGTTTAAATGTAAAATGACTGAATAACCTACAATGGCAACAGCCGAGGAAGCTGCTCAAAGAGTCTATGCCAAAAAACTTGCTGCTGATAGAGAAAGTCAGAAAAGAAAGCGTGCCGAGGAATCAAAAGAACAGCAAGGAAACAGGCTTGAGGCTAAAGAACGCAAAACCGCGCAGTTAGATGAAGATCCACCTGGACAGCGAGAGTCAAAACATATCAAAACGGAAAATGCCTACCAGATTTTAGTTAAAAAAAACAAAGGTTCGGCGATATGTATTTCATAGTGAAGCTGAAAAATAAAGAAGAAAAAGAAAACTGAAAAAAGAAAAAATGTAAAAAACTAAAAAATACTAAAAAGAAAAAACACTCAAAGAGAAATTACAGACCGGGACACAAATGACGACCGGGACAGAGGGAATATAAATAACGACCGGGACACTCAAGGAGAAATTACAGACTGGGATACCGGGACACAAATGACGACCGGGACACAGGCAATATAAATGACGACCAGGACACAGGTATTTAAGAATATCGTTCAAAGACAAATTTTTAATTGTAAGAAGACCGTTGAAAGAGAAATTTCTAATTGTAAAATGACTGAAGAACCTACAATGGCAACACTCGAGGAAGCTGCTCAAAACGAATGTATTCACGCCGAAGTAGCTGAGTTGGTAAAGCGTTATGTTTCAGGTTCTAGGTCCAAGAGGCTCCAGGTTTGAACCTTGGCTTTAGCATTAATACAAAAGAAGAAAAAAACTAAAAAAGGTAAAAACTACAAAAAAACTAAAAAGAAAAAATATATATATATATTTATATATATCATCTTTTCCACGAAAATAATAATTTAGTGCTTCTGCTTAAAAACAGCAATCGAATTGATGCCTCCTGATACGCAACTATCAACAAAGTGGCAATCGTTGTGGTCGGTGATCAGTTCTTACCTCGAGATAATATTCTTTATAGACGAAACAATCAGTTGACAAGAATTGCTTAAACTCATCGATGCTACGATGCCCTACAATATCCTGACGAATATAAATGACGCCCGGGACACTCAAATAGAAATCACAGACTGGGACACCGGGACACAAATGACGACGGGGACACAGGGAATATAAATGACGACCCGGACACAGGGACACAACTACAACGGGGACGCCGGGGGGCACAGGGGGATATATAAATGACGACGGCAACAAAGGAAATGGTCGATTAGCAATCACCATCAACAAAGCTCAAGGGCAATCAATAGAATCATGAGGTATAGATCTGAATACGGATTGTTTTCCCATGGACCATTATGCGTTGCATGTTCAAGAGTCGGTAAACCTGACAATCTATTTATATGCAGAGACGATGGGACAGCAAAGAATGTTGTATATTCGCAAGTTTTACGTAGTTAAAAACATATATATATATATATATATATATATATATATATATATATATATATATATATATATATATATATATATATATATATACTAGCTGTTGGGGTGGCGCTTCGCGCCACCCCAACACCTAGTTGGTGGGGGCGCTTCGCGCCCCCCCCAAGCCCCCCCGCGCGCGTAAGTCGTTACGCGCCATAATAGTTACGCGCCATTGTAGTTGTGTCCCTATGTCCCACCTGTGAATATAGATATATATATATATATATATGGTTTTAACTACGTAAAACTTGCGAATATACAACATTCTTTGCTGTCCCATTGTCTTTGCATATAAATAGATTGTCAGGTTTACCGACTCTTGAACATGCAACATATAATGGTCCATGGGAAAACAATCTGTATTCAGATCTATACCTCATGATTCTAATGATTGCCCTTGAGCTTTGTTGATGGTGATTGCTAATCGACCATTCCCTGTCCCGGTGTCCCGGTCGTCATTTACATCCCCCTGTTTCCCCCGGTGTCCCCGTTGTAGTTGTGTCCCTGTGTCCCGGTCGTCATTTATATTCCCTGTGTCCCGGGTCCCGGTCATCATTTGTATCCCGGTGTCCCGGTCTGTATATACATTCGTTTTTTAGTTTTGTTTTTCTCCTTTATTTTTTTCCTTTTTTTTTCTTTTTTAGCTTATTTAGATTTTTAGATTTTTTAGTTTTTTTTATTAGTTTTTAGTTTTTATTTCTTTTTAGTTTTTTTGTCCCGGTCGTCATTTATATCCCCCTGTTTCCCCCGGTGTCCCCGTTGTAGTTGTGTCCCTGTGTCCCGGTCGTTATTTATATTCCCTGTGTCCCGGTCGTCATTTGTATCCCGGTGTACCGGTCTGTATATACATTCGTTTTTTAGTTTTGTTTTTCTCCTCTATTTTTTTCCTTTTTTTTTTCTTTTTTAGTTTATTTAGATTTTTAGATTTTTTAGTTTTTTTATTAGTTTTTAGTTTTTTTTTCTTTTTAGTTTTTTTGTAGTTTTTACCTTCTTTTTAGTTTTGTTAATTTTTTTTTTTACTTGTGTCCTGGTCGTCATTTATACTCCCTGTGTCCCGGTGCTTTGTTGATTGCTAATCGAACATTCCTTTTGTCCTGGTCGCTTTCTCTTTGAGTGTCGTCATTTATTTTTTTCTTTTTTAGTTCTTTTAGTTTTTACCTTTTTTAGTTTTTTTTTAGTTTTTAGTTTTTTTAGTTTTTTACCTTTTTTTAGTTTTTTTAGTTTTTTTAGTTTTTTAGCTTTTTTATTTTTTTTTATTAGTTTTTAGTTTTTTTGTAGTTTTTGCCTTTTTTTTAGTTTTTTTAGTTTTTTAGCTTTTTTATTAGTTTTTAGTTTTTTTTGTAGTTTTTGCCTTTTTTTAGTTTTTTTAGTTTTTTAGCTTTTTTATTTTTTTTATTAGTTTTTAGTTTTTTTTGTAGTTTTTGCCTTTTTTTAGTTTTTTCAGTTTTGACGTCACCTGATCCAGTTTTTTCAGGTGACGTCACCTGATCCACGATCCACAGATCCACAGACAACTTATTTTTATATATATAGATAGTTTTTTTTTTTTTACTTATGTCCTGGTCGTCATTTATACTCCCTGTGTCCCGGTGCTTTGTTGATTGCTAATCGAACATTCCTTTTGTCCTGGTCGCTTTCTCTTTGAGTGTCGTCATTTATTAGTTTTTTCCTTTTTTTTTAGTTTTTTATTGGTTTTTACCTTTATTTTAGCTTATTTTTCAGTTTTTTCCTTTTTTTTAGTTTTTTTTTATTTTTTATTTTTTTTAGTTTTTTACCTTTTTTTAGTTTTTTTAGTTTTTTTAGTTTTTTAGCTTTTTTACTTTTTTTATTAGTTTTTAGTTTTTTTTTGTAGTTTTTGCCTTTTTTTAGTTTTTTCAGTTTTTTTTTTAGTTTTTTATTGGTTTTTACCTTTATAGTTTTTTTAGTTTTTTAGCTTTTTTATTTTTTTTATTAGTTTTTAGTTTTTTTTGTAGTTTTTGCCTTTTTTTAGTTTTTTCAGTTTTGACGTCACCTAATCCAGTTTTTTCAGGTGACGTCACCTGACACATCCATCCATCCATCCACAGACAGACAACTTATTTTTATATAGATAGAATATATATATATATATATATATATATATATATATATATATATATATATATATATATATATATATTCACAGGTGGGACATAGGGACACAACTACAATGGCGCGTAACGACTTACGCGCGCGGGGGGGCTTGGGGGGTGTTGGGGTGGCGCGAAGCGCCACCCCAACAGCTAGTATATATATATATATGTACTATATAAATTTATATATAATCTATATCTATATACATAAAAATAAATTGTTTGTGTGTTATGTCTGTTACACTAAGTCTGTTACGCCAGATTATATCTTCTTTATATATATATATATATATATATAAATAAGTTGTATGTATTTTTGTGTTGAGGGTTTGCATATGACGTCTGAAAAATAAAGAAGAAAAAGAAAACAAACTAAAATGTAAAAACTGGGAATTGCATAAATATTTCGAAATATTTTCACAATAGATTAAAGTATTAAAACAGATACTTAAAATTTTGAGGTTTATTATAAATTGTTGAGCTTTATCAAGCTTGGCACGTGAAGAGGAATTTTTAGTATAGATCTTAAAATGACAGAAGAAACAGCCGAGGAAGCTGCTCAAATAGTTAATTCAAAGAGAAATTTTAGTATAAATCCTACAATGGCAGAAGAAACAGCCAAGGAATCTGCTCAAAGGGTTAAAGCCAAAAGGCTTGCGGCTAAAGAACGCGAAACCGCGCAGTTAGATGAAAATCCACCAGGACAGCGAGAGTCAAAACGTGTCAAAACTACGTATATATATATATATATATAAAAATAAGTTGTCTGTCTGTGTGTCTGTCTGTCTGTCAGGTGACGTCATGTTTCTGTGTTGACTGACGTCATGAAGTTAGTTGTCGTCATTTTTGCTTTGACGGTGATACAACATTAACAGCTTTTTTTTCGCTTTGCAAAAATGATTCTTTTGCAAAAAAACTGCTGTATACTGAAGTGCCTTCGTATTACACGTGGAATACTAAAAATAAAGTATTTGAACGTCGAAAACAGGGTAAGTCAGTCGACGGCCAACCTACCATCTTCAAAGATACCACGATAGGAAGACTCTACACCGTTCACCCCAATCAACATGAATGCTTCTTTCTACGCCTGCTTTTGGTGAATGTACCCGGTCCGACATCCTTTGAGTATTTGAGAACTGTAAACGGTACTATACATGACACTTACCGTAGTGCATGCCAAGCTCTGAATATACTGGAGAATGACCAACACTGGGATAACTGCATCAATGACGCGTGCGAAACGTCAACCCCAAGTCAAATTCGTGCATTGTTTGGCATCATTTTAACAACTTGCTCTCCATCAGCTCCTACAGAGTTATGGGAAAAATATAAGTAAAAAATGTCCGAAGATATACTCCATCGAAAACAGTTAGAGACGTCAGACATGACTTTTGATTTTAAATCAGAAATTTATAACTACACTCTAGTTATTATAGAAGATTTGTGCGTACGTATGGCAAACAAACCTCTTCAGGATTTGGGAATGCCTTCACCTAACCGTATCGCTGCTGTTTCGACATGTGTAGAATTGGATCGTGAACAAAGTTACAGTACGAGTGATCTATTGTCGTATGTACAAAATAACATTTCCAAGTTAACGTCGGAACAAAAAGACATTTATGATACGATAATGCATTGTGTCGATAACAACGTTGGAGAAATTTTCTTTTTGGATGCGCCAGGAGGTACTGGTAAAACATTTGTGATAAAACTGATTCTGGCATCAATTCGATCAAAAAAATGATATAGCGTTGGCAATTGCGTCGTCCGGAATAGCCGCAACATTGCTGCCTGGTGGAAGAACTGCTCATTCCGCTTTGAAATTGCCTCTGAATTTGCATTCTACAGAAACTCCCACGTGCAATATTTCCAAATCATCTGGGATGGGTAAAGTATTGCAGCAATGCAAACTTATTATTTGGGATGAGTGCACAATGGCACACAAAAAATCGCTCGAGGCTCTGGATCAATGCTTGAAAGATTTGAGAGGGAAGTCGAAACCCTTTGGCAGCACATTAATATTGCTTGCGGGAGATTTCAGGCAAACATTACCTATAATACCTAGATCAACTCCTGCAGACGAAATGAATGCTTGCCTGAAAAATTCTAATTTATGGGCACACGTAAAAATATTAAAATTAACTACAAATATGCGTGTCCGATTGCAAAACGATGACTCTGGTCAAACATTTTCAGATCAATTGCTGACAATTGGAAACGGAAAGCTCCCAGTAGACTCAATTTCAGGACGTATACAACTACCTGCTGATTTCTGTAATTTAGTGACGTCCAAAAATGAATTGATTGAAAAAGTATTTCCGAATATTCTAAAAAATTATAAAAATAATAAATGGCTAAGTGAAAGAGCGATTCTCGCGCCCAAAAATATAGACGTCCACGAAATCAACAATATTGTTTTGACCAAGATTCGAGACCAGGCAGTCCTTTACAAGTCAGTCGACACAGTTTTGGAACCAAATGAAGCGGTTAATTATCCATCTGAATTTTTAAATTCCATAGATCCTTCAGGGTTTCCACCACACGTGCTACAACTAAAAATAGGCGTACCAATAATACTTTTAAGAAATATCAACCCACCAAAGCTTTGCAATGGCACGCGATTAGTCTTAGTTTTATCTAGGTTCCTAAGAATTTGTTATCACAAGAGATAAGCCATTACGTAGAATCATTGTAAAGGTAGCAGACTAATTATTGCTGCAAAAGGTTTGGAACCTGAAGGCCTGAACAGACGACGAGTTTTCTAACACAATTTTAATAGATTGCGCGTATACATGATTTCGCAGAGTTTATGAGGGTCAGAAGTACATTGAAGCATGAAAAGATAGATATATAATGCTTATTTTGAAGAAAAGTTTTCAGATCAAAATGGAGATACCAAGATGGTATGGCAGATTATTAATGAGTTTACGGAAAATCAGCAATGTAGCTGGTCACCTTGCACTGACTTGAAAGGGTAAGCGAGATATGGAGAATAATTTCAGTCATTTTCATCAGCAAATCGACTCACCGAGTTGGAGAATGAAAAACCTAGAGGGGGAAAGGTTCTTATTCAGGAATTTATTTACTCATTTGGCGAAATCTGGAGTACTAGTTGGAAAAAATGCACAAATGATGAAGTGTTCAAAATAGTGGAAAGCGTACAATCGAATTGGAGAGGATAGGTAGCGTAAATCTAAAAAACGTTTAGGACTAAAACGATGAAAATACTCACGTGAAAATATTTACGTGAATATTCAAATGATGAAAATCATCAGCTTGTTGCCAGAAACGGAAACCTTTTCATTTGCTTTAAGGCAAGCTAAGTTTGTTCCACTCCATAAAGGAAGTAGAAGCTCAGATGCTGGAAAGTGGAGATAGACACACGAACCATAAACAGAAAAAAGGCACACAAAAGTGTGTCTTTTTACAGCTGAAAAGATTAGGAAGAGAAGAAAGAAAGATCTAAGATCTCAGAGTAGGACAAATTCTTCCCTCAATAAATACACCACTGTGCCACTCGGTTAACCAGTCATTCAAGCTCGGAATATTCCCTTAGCATCTCAAGTTGGCACGAGTGATAGCATTATTTTAAGGAGGTGACCGGGAGGACCCAGAGAACAATAGGTCTATATCTCTTCTGTCTGTTTTTTCTAAAATATTTAAAAAGGCTATGCTAAAGCGTCTGATGAGTTTCCTGGACGCGAAGAAGTTTTTTCATCGGTACCAGTTTGGTTTTCGGGAGAAGTGCTCAACAGAACACGTATGTGTTCTTCATTGTATGCTTCTTCATTTTGTACGACAGTTTTTTGACTTCGGCCTTATTCCTGCGGCAATATACGCCTGGTCAACATGAAGAACTCTTTGCATTCACCGTCGACAGCATCCTGGGGGCTGCAGCACCTGATGAATCATCCCTTATCCTCAAGCTGCAATAGACAGAAAACATATATCATTGGTTTGATGCAAATTTATTACCTTTGAATGTAAAAAAATCGTTTCTTATCATATTCTCCCGCACAGGCAAAAGCTGCCCTACAGTGACAGAGCTTCAAACATCTAAGACATCCATATTACGCCCAGCTGACCGGTTTGTTCGATTCCTTTGGGTAATTCTAGATGAAAACATATCTTTCAAGCGGCATAATGAGTCAATGAGATTAAAGATTTCTCGAGGCCTTGGAATTATTCGGAAGCTAAAGCGATTGTTTCCTTTCTCCATCCTTCGTCTATTATACTTCTCTCTTATTCACCCTTATTTATGTTACTCATCGTCAGTGTGAATGTCTACATTACCATCTTTACTTGCACCTTTACATAATCTCCAACTGAAATCAGCATAAGTCCTACAGTCTACCACCCATATTTCTGTTGAACTTCTGAAGATTAAAGATATTCATACATTACACCTCTCTTTCATTACGTTTCAATATTTCCGTGGAGACCTTCCATCAAGTTCTTCCGGGCTTCTTGAAATTGTTAGAAATGTTAGGCCTTATGAAACTAGGAATCAGGATAATGTGCTAGTACCATCCACCTCTGCAGTGCGCTCAGAGTTGGGTCTAATAGTTGCTGTCGGACGTGCCTGGAATTCCATTCCTGTTGGGATTCGATGGTCCTGTACCATAGGCTCCTTCAAGAAACAGTTGAAGAACTTTTTAATTAAAATAAATAAATTAAATTATAATATTGATTAGTTATTTATATTGATCAGTTGTTTAATTCTTTAGATGTATTTTTTAAATTAATTATTTAGATTGATTTAATAATTTAGGTTTGGGTGGTGTGAGTGTTGGGGCCTTGATGCATATTTTTTATTATTATTATTTTTTTTTTTTTTTTTAAGCAGGTGGTGCGGAGACCGGTTGTGATCGGGTGAGGATTGGTGAGTAGAATCTAAATATATTTTAAGTGGGAATGCATTTAATAGTTATTTATATTTTGTTTTGTTGTTTTTTCCCCAAATAACGGGCCATTGAGCCCTTTCGGATATTTTTGTTTATAAATGGACGGATATTGATAATAAAAGGAACTTGAAGCTCCCATAGTGACAGTTGTCAAGAATAGCTCTAAGACGCCTCGAAAACTAGAGGAAGATATGCCAGATGTTTGGCAGCGGAAGTATTTTAAGAAAATTCCAAAGCCCTATTTGGACGTAAAAAATGTCCAAACAACCCTGTCTGGTCATAAATATGTGGTCAGATAATACTGCCTAGGTTCACGATGGAAGACAGTTAAGAGGGTTACGTCAGGTTATACAGTTGCTGGGTTGCCACAAAAGAATTTTTAGCAGTAGTAGTAAAATCAAGCCGGCCTGGCTAAGTGGTTGGCGCGCTGGTTTGAGAGTTCTTTGTCCAAGGGGAACGTGTTCGATCCCAGGCGTAGCCAGCTATTTGGTTTGGGACAGGGGTCAGTGGCGTGACTCTGTAAGCTCAGCGAGAGTCGACCCAGCTCTGAATGGGTACATGGAAAATTCTGGGGAAGGTAAGCAGGAATGGTGTGTGAAAACACAGGGTGGTTGCCCCCCCCCATTGCACTTCCTGGCTGAAGGGCCACGAAACAGAGATCAGTACCAACGATTTGGATCTTAAGGGTCTAGTGCCGTCTTACTTACTTACTTAGTAGTAGAATCCGCTAGGGTACTAAGACGCACTAAATCACACCAGTCTAACCACTATTGATGCAAAGCTAGAAGCAATCAGAAATTCAAAGGCACAAATTTCCTTCTTTTATGTGAACATTGATTATTTTCATTTTTTTTTTCAAATTAGGAAGTATTACATTTAATTTAAATAGGAAAAAAGCATATAATTAAAACAAAAATAAAAGAAAAGCAATGCCTTACCAATGCAATTTGAGCTGAATTACTGGGTAAAAGGTTAACAATTTGTACTGTGTTCTCAACGCTTAGACCAAGACCCTCTAATTTCTTTTCAAGCGATTGAATTTGGTTATATTTCTCCGAACCACAGGCAGAATTATTTAAATAC